>NW_020885050.1:251092-448722 GCF_003945725.1 Corapipo altera
AGGAGGAGGATGGCGATGGTGCCCTTGAGCCGCAGGAGGAGGATGGCAATGGTGCCCTTGAGCCGCAGGAGGAGGGCGAGCACCACACGGAAGGAACGAGAGAGCTGTGCAAGAGAGGTGGCTTCGGCTCTGCTTCTCCATGGGCGAGCAGCCTTGGACTTCAGGTGTCTGTAAATAGTGGTAGGAGTCCCACTCCAAGTAGCTTCAGAAGAGTCGTGTCCCACTGGTCCCCTCCAAGGGATGTTGCACCGAGTGTACTGCCCACTCCCTGTGTGCATCCCTCTGCATCTGAGCAAACCTTCAAGGGGAGGGCTCGCTTTGGAAGACAGACATCCCTTTGAAGAACAACTGGAGACAAAGCACCCATGTGAGTCCATGCAAAGGCAATAGCATTGAGGGGGATGTCCACAGGAAACGGTGCCATCCCCAGCAGTGAGGCTCAGGAAACCTGTCCTTCACAACCAGTAATGAGTGAAAATGGAAGGCTGGAAAATCAAAGCTGAATGAGTGTGGGCGTCTGAGTATGAAGGGATAAATCTAGTGGAAATCTCCTTCAGCCAAACTGAGAAATCAGAGCAAGGCCTTTACTTCTGTCAACACCAACGCAGCAAAAATTGAAGGGACAAGGCTGCCATTTCCAATTGACCATTGCCATGGAAACACCTCTCAGCGTCAAGACCTGGTGGAGCAGGATGTGGGCAGCAAGTTGGGAATGGGCAGTTGGACAAAGGACCCGCTCAGCCTTCCAGCAGCACTTTGGGGATTTTTAAAAGCATTTTTTGTCAGTCAGGTGTGGCCAAGGGTAGGACTCTGAAACATGGGTTTGCAGCAGGCCATCAAGATACATCAAGAGGGAGAGGGAAACAGAAACCTAACTTTGATGATTCCAGATATTCCAGCTTTATCAGTCCAACTTACCTGTTTCATGTGGGAGATCTTGTTGTTACTCAAAAGACAAAAACTTGTCAAATTGGGGCAGAGAAGCAGCACACAGGGTGTAGGAAATAGCTTCATCATGTAGTGTACATGTATATGCATGTGTAAGCTGTGTTGGGGTGGATGGTACGAAAGAGCAAGATCTTTGGAACAGAAACAGGAAGCATAAAATGTTTGAAATGGCAAAGAGAAACATCTAAGAGCAGAAAGGGTGAAATTATCACATTTAAATGTGGGAGGGTGTTTTAAAGACAAGTTTTGCTTACGGTGGAGAAACCACAGAGAGAGAAACAGTTTTAGCTGTTGGGTCTAGAATGAAGGTGAGACAGTGAGATAGGCTTGAGGTGATGGGAAGGAGGAAAATAACTGCAAGACTGGAGGACAGCAGAAGAAGGAGGCAGAAATAGCCAGGGGGTTGTAAGAAACCTGGACAATCCTATGTTTCTGTGTGCAAGCTTCCCTTGGCTTCTGAGCTGCCTTTTTGCTGGTAATCCAGATCATTTTTCATCCCTTTGCTCATGATGGTTGAAGTCTTGACAGCACTAATGAACAAGGAGCTGCTGGGCCACTATTTTTGTCCTGTTTTCTTCAAAAGGGAAGAAAGAGAAGAATGGTGAGAGCCCATGCTCACAAAAAGAGGCTAGAGGCAGTTCTGCTGGGAGCAGCATTAGCTCTCTGAGTAGCAGACCTTCCCGCAGCCTCACTTCTCGCCTTTGAGCACCCAGTGAAACACCAGTAACTCTCCCTGGCTGCACTGCCTTGTGCTGCAGGCACTGCTGCACAGAGGGTGTGGTGGCAGGAGGGATGCATTGCTGCTGTAATGCAGCAGCTTTTAGATCCCTCCATGCTATTACTGAAAAGTGTTGAAGCAGTTCAGAGCTTTAATTTGAAATTATCAGGAAGTGCAGTAGGAGTCTGAACAGGAATCTGGATTAAAATACTTCCCAGAATTTCTGCTAAGCTTCAATCTTTTTTTTTTTCCTTTTGTATTCATACATTATGGCTATATTTAGTCAAACATAGCTCTGCAGTGGTTTCGGTTTTTGAACCACTAAAAACCAGGAAGAGTGTGTGTGTATGCTTTTTATTAACCTTCCTTTCATAATACACTTTCTTCCCTATAGAAATCTCCTTTCCTGCTGATTCATTATGTGTCAGGAAGCCAAGCGTGACATGTTAAAAGCCATCTTGATAGTGTTTGGTATTCAGTACTAACAATTCACCAGGCACAGGAGTCTTTCTTTAAAAGGGGGAGGAAGAAATCTGCATATTGGATGTGCCAAGATAGTGGATAATTTGCATTAAGCATCCAGACATTCTTTTTTTGCAATCTGTCACCCTTCACTGCCTTTTTATTTTATAACCTTCATAGTATACAGGGAGCATAAGTACTAAAAAAAAAGTGACACCACGTGGACAGAAGCTGGAGCCGGAGCCCTTTAGGATCAGCTGGAGCAAGACTAGAGAAAGACCTTTCCTCAGCAGCAATTGATCCTTGATGGGACTTTGCTATGCTGAAAATAATGGACATGGTCCATCCGTTATGTCTTGGCTTCCAGTTCACAGCTTGATTCAGACTTAAGAGCCATCATTGTGAATACACAAACCACCAGTCATGATTCACTTCCCAGACTTGCCCCCATGATGTGTTGCTCATCCCAGGATTTCACAGCAGTAGGGAGCAAACTCTGCCATCCTGCTGTAAAACAGACTTTCTGTACCCAACAACGCAATGCAAGCTCACTTCTTTAGCAAAGCATTTCTGAAGTAACCTCTGAAGAAATGACTTAATGCAAACTTTCTCAGTAATAATTACAGTTCAATAACTTTATGTCATATAGCCAGAAGTATCCAAAATACCTCACTGTCAATGTATCTTTGACAAAACTGCTATTTGAACATCACTTACTAGGCAAAATATCACAGGTGACAGAATAATGTACCTTAAATAACAAAATGGATGTGAGTGGAGGTAGTGAAGTGGCAAGTGTATATAACTTAAACAGATATAATAATAGAGATGGAGTGTTAAGAGGAAATTCAAAACTGTGAATGTACTAGAAAGCAAAATCTGTTGGGTACGATAACAATAAATGTGGTTGTGAAGCAAACATAGAGGGACTCATTACTAAACTATCTGCACGCTTTAAATAGTGATATGAGGAAGAATACTTGTAAACCTTATTTACAGTATTTCTACAGGTTACCCAACCTGGCCAGTAGAAATATGAATTCTGTAATATAAAACTAGACCAAGACAAGATGCAGTTAGGCAAAGTGACATCAGTGGGGATGAGGGAATACAGCAACAAGTAACAAAAAAGGCAATAAAACTGCTTCCCAGAGCAGATCCAGGAACTCTGTTCCACTGGCAGCGTGTCTGACACACTAAATGAGCAGCATCAAAGAGAACAGGAGATTCACATGATGTGCTACCCCTGTGACCATGGTCATTAGCTGTCATAAACATGCTTTCATTTGCTTCTGATATTCTTGCATGACATGAAGCTGCTTGCAGCTTGTGCCCCAGCCCTGCAGATGCTCCTGGCTGTTTAGGGAATACCAGAACCTGCTGCTGCTAGCTTTTTACGCCCTCACATCAGGGACCGTCACCATTCAGGGATCTGTGCATTTACTACAAAACCTAGATCTGTGGGACTTTTAACTTTGATTTGGTATATTTTGATTAAGGGTTTTAGAACACAACATGCGAGGAATGTGCCTTGCTTGACTATGGCAAAGACACTCCTGAAAAGAAGCTGCCAGGCATGAGAACACCTTGGAAATGATGTTACCAGGCAGCACTTTCCAAAATCTGCACATGAACTCTGATGCACACAAAGGATAAATAAATAATATGCACATATAAATTGCTTAGAGAGACATTAAAGGAGACAGAAGATGCTTTGAGTCAGTTATTATGGATAAAATATTTTATAAGTGCTATTTCCATTGTAAGTCAGGTTGCAAATATCACTGTTATGGGAAATTCTGCATCTAAAAAAAATTCTGAGAGGGAGCCTTTATTCAAATCACATATCTGCATGCAGTTTTGCACTCTTATTTAAATAGCTATCAGGCCCAGAGAGTACCCAAGAAAAAACCCTTCAGTTTGCAACATGTTCTGCAATATCACCCTCCTGTCCGTTTTCACAAATTACTAAGAGGTTGTCCAAATCTGAAGAGGAATTCACACAGTGTCTGTTAGTCGCTCCCAAAAAATGAGTCAGTCTTCACTGCTGCCAGCCAGGATCTGACAATGAAGACCTGGCAGAAGGTTTGCATGTGCTGTTACACTGGTGTATTTTGGCTGCTGATTTTACTATAAAGCTGATTTTGTTTTCATATTAGACAGAAAACGGTTCCAAAATGCTCCTTGGAACTGTACTGTTTTACTTCAATGCAACCAAGTCTTTTGTTGCTTTTGGGTTTCCAGTGAAGGTTCCAGGCACTACAGGGATAGTCTTTGCAGGTGCACAGTCCCTGTCTGCAGCAGACTGAAAAAGAGCCAGATACTCTACTGAGGTGTTTTTCCTTGGTATATACCTAATTCAGGAATTGCATTTGGAAGCTTATGAATACCAAGGAGCAGAGTAAACCATTACCGTTGCTTTTTACAGGTCTCCTTCAGTTCTGACAAAAAGCAACAGGAATGGGTTTTGATGGTTCTGGCGTGGTTTTGAAGTTTCTGATGGGAAATTTTACTGTTCTCTTTGCAGTTCATGGCATTAAGTGGACATGCAGCAATGGCAACAGCAGTTCAGGGTTCTCAGTGGAACAGCTCGTGCAGCAGATCCTCGATAGCCACCAGACCAAGCCCCAGCCTCGGACACACAACTGTCTCTGCACTGGTACCTTGGGTGAGTACCTCAGGAGGGCACAGAACATTGCTCAGCTTCATCCAAACTGGCAGCAGGGTTTGTAGTACTGAGGTGCTAGTTCCAATAAATGCCTTCCACATATGACCTGCTCAAAAGGATATGTTCTCTTCTACATGCTCAAATTCTGTTACCAAAGCCTCAAAATCTAATGTTCTTGCAACTTCACTCTCTGAATTCCTTGCCCTGCAGTGCACTTTGTTGAAGAAGTGCTCAGGTAGTTAATTACAAAGTATCACTGGGATAAGACAGGTCTTATTTAGGTATCACGAAAATACAGATTTCTTTCCTGTTAAAGGAGATTACTTTGTTTTGAAGAAGACTACAGCAGCAAGAAACAACATCCTTAGTGTTAGCATTTTATACAGATGGGGGAAGCTAAGTGATTCACTTTTCCAACTCTTCTGCTTTATAGCCACCCCTTTCTAGTACTTTGTTCAACTAAAGTATATGACACATTAACTAGTCTTTAGCAAAACTTATAAAGGAAAGCTGTCAGTGCTTCAAAGGATTTATTTTTTCTTCTTTTCTTGAGCAGTTGCATTATACAATCAAGACTTTAATAAGAATGATGACCTCTGAAATACCTGAATGTGGATTAAAATTCACCCCTTAAGGCTCAGCATTTGATCCAGGCTGGCAGATCTGAACATGAATCCTTTTATGCTTCCCTTTGATGTTTTGTCTTGTGCTAAGTCTTCTCAGTGCTTTTTAACATAACAGTACTGCTTTGTTTTGTAACGCTTGCACATTGACACACACATTCCCAATTCCTTACTGTCATCCACAAATACAGCAGTGTGAAAGCCTTTTCCTTGTTCCTGTTCATCTCTATACCTAGGAGAATAGAGAGATTTAATACTGCATTTAATCTCAAAAACACTGTCTTGAACTACTCTGTGACCACATTCAAATCTTGAGCACATAATAGAGAAGTTCCCCTTCAAGGACAAGGAACAAAAGATTTAGCAAATTGCAGTGGCTACATGGGTGCCTTATGTTGCCCAGGCATTTATAACTGTAGCCATTAGCTATAAGGAGGAGGCTTCTTCCCCTCTTTAGTCATTCAACGGTACCATAATTAATGTTCTTACATCATTCTAGGGGAAATTAATCAATTAAGGAAAGAAACATCAAAAATTAATGGGTTGCTCTTCTTTAAACAGCAAAAACAGTCCCCACGCCAGAGTTTCTGGCTAAGGTGCCTTTGCAGACAGAATTGTTTACTTCATCATGCCTGATTTCCAAGCTCCCAGGAATACAGGTGATGTTACCTTCTGTCAGGCCAGTAAAGGTGATGGCTGGCTTAATTTATGGAGGACTGTCTTCTGGTGACCCTTGCTTGAGTATTCTTCAGCAGCTCCAATGCTGGCCATGTGCTCTGCGTGCACCTCCCAGAGTACAACGTGTCTGTCTGTCAGCACGGAAACGGCTGAGAGCCAGAGAAACACATCACCATCCTTATGGGAAGGCAAGAATGCTTTGTATGGCTAATGTGCTATTTCTTCAATAATTTGATTGGCAACTGTAATAGACACAATGATGACAGGAAGGTGAGGGCTAATTCTAAGTGGCAGGGTGATGCCAGGGACAGGAGCATGATATGGCGTCTGTCACCTCCAGGTTACCAGTCAGCATCCACCCCACAGGAGCAATTGTCAAACCTCTCAACATCAGCCAGCATGAAGAGCTGAGTATCTGCGTCATGGGGGCTGAGGTCTTGTCCGTGGGGCAGATGGAACAGGGCCCTGTGCAGCAGCCCTTGCTCTGCAGACTTTGCACTGAGATTGGGCACATCTAAGTAACTCAGCGACTTGTCACGGATGCCAGTTCCTCTCCTCCTAACATGTTGCCTGATCAGGGCAGGGAGGAAGGGGACAGGTGCTACATGGGGTGAGGGTAAGGGTGCACACATGCCTGTTGTAAGATTGCTGTCGTTGCATGCAGTGCATTGGACGGGACCTGTACATCTGGCACCGGTGAGCAATTTATTTTATTTCCAAAGTCGCTTTTGCTGTCTCGTACGTGTGCTCACTCTCTCTTGCACACGCATGTATAAGTATAGCTCTCCCTTGCTACAACCATGAGATACACAACTAGCATTGTCTTAATTTTGTATTTACTGAATGGCAAATGTTTTTGTTTTTTGGCACAGGGGCGGGAAGCAGTGTGCATCATAAGTGTAACAGTGCCAAACACCGCATCATATCACCAAAGGTTGAACCAAGGACAGGTGGGTACAGCGCTCATTCAGAGGTACAAAATAATGATGTCTCTGAAGGCAAGAACGAGCACAGTCATGGCAAGGCCTCCAGCCGAGAGAAGAGGAACGGCAAAGTGGCGAAACCAGTGTTGCTTCATCAAAACAGCACTGAGGTTTCTTCCACCAACCAGGTGGAGGTCCCTGACACGACCCAGAACTCTCCCGTGTCCATCAGCAGTGGGTTAAACAGCGACCCAGATATGGCAGATAGCCCAGCTGTCACTGGTGTGTCCAGTATGGCTGTAGCATCAGTTATGGGAAGCTTGTCACAAAGTGCCACCGTATTTATGTCAGAAGTCACCAGTGAAGCTGTGTACACCATGTCACCCACCTCTGGCCCAAATCAACATCTTCTGTCCTCAGATGCAGCTGCACAAGGACTGGTACTTGCTGTGAGTTCAGATGGACACAAATTTGCTTTTCCAACCGGAAGTTCGGAGAGTTTGTCAATGCTACCCAGCACTGTCTCCGAGGAACTTGTGCTCTCCACAACTTTAGAAGGAAATAGAAAAATTCCAGAAACCACCATGAATTTTGACCCAGACTGTTTTCTTAACAATCCCAAGCAAGGGCAGACTTATGGTGGAGGAGGTATGAAAAGTGACAGCATCAATACCAACATAAGGCAGTCACCCACAACAGAACGTAGCTTCAACTTCAATACAACCCTCACAAAAGAAATTAAAACTGAGGACACATCTTTTGAACAACAGATGTCCAAAGAAGCATTTTCTTCCACTTCTGCATCTAACACACTCACCCTCAGTACTGGTTCAGGTTTGCTTCCATCTGGAGGAGGTCTGAGCCCAAGTACCACCCTGGAGCAGATGGACTTCAGTGCCATTGACTCCAACAAGGACTATTCTTCCAGCTTCAATCAGACCGTCCAGAGCCCTCATGTTCATCAGACCCCTTCCCCCAGCTTCTTTCTGCAGGATGCCAGCAAACCTCTTCCCCTTGAGCAAAACACTCACAACAATTTGAATGACACAAGTAGCTCATTTGTGAACACGTTAGGAATCCCCAATGTGAAAACAGAGTCCTCGTCCCAAACCACTTCCAACTGTAATGGCACAGTGGAAACCAGAATAGAGTCCACCTCTTCTCTCCAGCTCATGCAGTTCCAAGCAAACTTCCAGGCTATGACTGCAGAAGCTGAAGTTCCCATGGAGACCTCCCAGCAGGCAGAAGGAAATGAAAATCTACTTAAATCAGAGGATCTTCAAGCCTGCAACACAGAACACTACTTGCAGCCCGAGTCCAATGGGGGTATCAGGAATGGGAACAATCTCCCTATTCTCCAAGGAAACATGGTACAAGGACTCTATCCCGTGGCCCATCCCAGCTTAAATAACTCCTCCAACATGGAGCTTAACTTGGACCACTTTGACATTTCCTTCAGCAATCAGTTTTCTGATCTAATTAATGATTTCATATCAGTAGAAGGTGGGAGCAATGCTCTCTATGGACACCAGCTGGTGTCAGGTGACAGTGCCGGACTGTCTCAGCCTGAAGACAGTAACAGAGCGACATACAACCAGGCCCAAATGTGCATTCCTTGCTGCAGTCCTCAGCAGGCCAACATGCAGCTCAGCAGCACGGAGAATGGAGCCAGCACCATGGCCTACATGCATGTGGCTGAGGTGGTCTCAGCAGCTGCGGCACAAGGCACTTTGGGGTTGCTGCAGCAGAGTGGGCGCTTGTTCATGGTGACAGATTATTCACCAGAATGGTCTTACCCTGAGGTAAGTCCAGGGCTTTTACTTGGTAATGTTTACTGCTTTATCTTTCTTTGCCTTGTTAATAAGGGCTCACAAGAACGGTTTTGTTAAAGCTTTTACAAGGCTTTTAAAATATTTCTCTTCCAAGTTGTTGCATCCAGGGCCTTTTGCTTGTTTGAGTATACTTTTAATTAAGCCCTTCGTTACCCTGACAGGGCCCTTTCTTCACTTAGGAAGCATCTGAACAGAAACGTAATGTTTCATTGAAAGCAAAGTCTTTCCCATGCAATGGCTTCATGGTGCTACCTAGCCATGTTAGAGCAACAGAGTTTGCAAATGTTTCTGATGTTCTTAGTAGAATAATTCCAGACCTGCACTGCCTTAATGAGTTGAGCATTTCCCTCCATCTCACTGACTTTCCAAAATCAGTCGCATGTCCTGCAAGTTGAAAATGGCAGCAGCACAGGCTTTGCTGATGTGAAGGAATGTGGGAGGAAAGAGGCTGTTTGAGCCACTAATGGGAGAGGAAGGTTGTTTTGAATAAAAAAAAAATCGTTTGTGTTTTTATGAGCCCGGCCTTGGAGCAGTGTTGTGTCTGTGTGCTATCCGAGGTGTGTAACACCTGTTCCCGCTGAGCAGCGCTGTCCGGTTGCCAGTGGGATGCGGCCCCGTGAGGGTGCTGGGGCTGCGCCCGGACATTCCCGGCCTTTGCCGAGCGGCGTTCGCTGCGGGCAGGGCGAGCTCGGTACTGGGAGGAGCCGCAGCGGGCTGGGACCGGCACCGGGCTGGGACCGGCACCGGGCTGGGACCGGCACCGGGCGGCCTCGGTGTCCCGGCTCTGGCGCTGCCGTTGGCGGCCGCCCGAGGGCAGCACGGCCGCGGGGAAGGGGCGGCGGGGCCGGGTCAGCCCCGGGAGCCCTCGGGGGCCGAGCGCCGTCCAGCCGTGCTCCGCTCTGCCATGGCCTCTCCTGTCATGCCTGGGTTTCTCCCTTTTTTTCCTCACAGGGAGGAGTAAAAGTCCTGATTACCGGCCCGTGGCAGGAAGCCAGCAATAATTACAGCTGTCTGTTCGATCAGATCTCAGTGCCTGCATCTTTAATTCAGCCAGGGGTACTGCGCTGCTACTGCCCAGGTAAGGAGCACCGCTCTCCTACAGCGGGTGTTTTCAATGTTCATGTCCTGACCCACTGGGAAAGGCAGTGCATAGGCATCAAGAAGCTTTTCCTTTTTCTTTGACCTAGACAGTGTGAGAAGACCAATTTGACATCTTGATACATCACAACAGATCACAACAAATACTATTTAGAATCTCTGAATTAACTTTAAAATAATAATTTGAAGTAATTTAAACTAATGCTAAGCATTCCTTTAGTTTTGAAATAGCAGATTAAAGACTTATTTAGGGGTGCACTCACTGCTCTGCTGACTCAGTTTGCCTACATTTTACCCTTTGTCCTTGTTAGAGGATGAGAATATCTCCAGCCCCCCTACAGAGGATGAGAATATCTCCAGCCCCCCTACAGAGATTTTCAGTAGTGCTGGCCCTCAGTATGTGACTTTTAAGTGGATGCAGAATAACTTGGCTTCATTGCTAGGCCTTGGCTTCCCACTGGAAATGCAGTGAGGCTGGTTAATCTTTGGAAACACGTGATTCTGCCTCCTGCCAAAACAACCCATTAGGTGACTCTTGAGCTTAAAACCCCCATGTTTGAAAATACAGATTGGATTTTGGACTCTTCAGTTATCTAGTCCCAAAAATATTGTCAAATGCCCCCTCTCTTCACCTGCTCTCAGCCCAGTGAGCACATGGGGATATCCACAGGATAATTCCTTGCCGTGGGTTTCTGCGTGGAGTCCTGTCTTACCACATGCACTTTCCTTTTAGCTCATGACACTGGGCTCGTGACTTTGCAAGTTGCCTTCAACAATCAGATCATCTCCAATTCTGTGGTGTTTGAATATAAAGCCAGAGCTCTGCCAACCCTGCCTTCCTCCCAGCATGACTGGCTCTCCTTGGACGGTAAGAAGAGTGTGATATTCTTTAAGAAAGCTTACCAAATGTAGGACTGTGAGCAGCTCCTGGAGGAGAGGGGAGAATATGTAGAGGTGCAAGTTTGTGCTGAGGGAAAGGGCTGTGGCAATATTAAAGTCCTCTCACTGAAATTTCTTACTAGTTCTTTCCATGGGAACAAAATGTTCTGTCTTTGGTGACAAAGGGGTGTTTTCTTTGTCTGAATAGAAAGCTGATAATTTCCCTGAAACAAGGACTACCCAGTCCCTAGCAGGACAGAACCATTTACCCTGGATTTGTCTTTCCTGAGAACTCTAAAACTTGAGCTTGTCTAGAAAACTGTATATTTATTAAGCAGAAAGTGGGGGGATACTGAGACATACAAGAGGGACATTCTAAGGAAATTGGGGTGGTCCTGCCTCCAAAGAGTTGCGTGGAGACAGAGCACTGTGGTATTGCAGAGTAAAGAGAGGTTTGTGACATGACTGTAGAGGAACACTTGCGAACAGAAATGGAAATGGCTCTTAAAGAGCAAGTACACATAGTCTTATGTTCAGCATCAAAATCGAGTTTGCTTGACTTCATTGTAAGAGTCTGCAGGTGTTTTTCATCTGCCACCGAGGCCTCTGCTGCCTGTGGAGTACAGCAGACACTGTGTGATGTGATTGATACTCAGCTCTTAGCAATCTTTCCGGTGTAGCACGCTACATGGGTAGTTTTCAAACCCCTTGTTTGACAGTTCCCTCAGTGCTGATGAATTCAGAGGAGCTGAGAAGGTGGCTGTGAGTGCTGTCTCTGGTGCCCCTGCAGTTTGTCTGGGAGCTCTTGGTTAGTGGGCCAGCTCCCAATTAGAGATTGTTGTGCTGTTGTGATGGTGAAAGGGAGGGGAACTGCAGCAGTGAACAAACTAGGGCATTGCTAACAGGGAGGGGGAAAAAAAAAGTAAGAGGACCACTGCATTGCAGAGGCCCTTCAGGGAATAAGACTGAATAATTATACTAACCATGACTTATTGAAGCCTCTGCCTTGATGCACAATGCTCCAAAGGGAGCAAATTACACTCTTATTTAAAGGACCAGCAACATCTACCCATTTGTTGTTAGAGAACAAATGTTAGCTTAGCTAGCTAAGGTATAAGCTAATGTGAGTTGATTCTATCAATTGAATAAATACACAAATCCCTGTCTTCTCTGTTTGCTTTAATTTCCCTGCTTAAAATCCTTGCCCTACTGCCTGTTATGTAATCTTGAGAGAAGATTTTCAAGGAATATTTGTAGTCACAAAATATTGACAGGAATTTTAAAATTCTTTGAATTAACTCAGTGGAACACTCTGAGTTCCTTTGCACCACACTGTGAAAATACAGTTCATGATTCCAGGTGGCAGTGTTAACAGTCATACCTCAGGAATAGCATAGGAAAAGAACAAGCAATTTCCATCTCACCTAAGTTTGAATAAACAATTCTCTTCCACAAATCTCTTTATTTTAAGGTTAAAGGCATCCCGTATGTGAACTCTATGTTTTCACTTACACTAAGACAAAAATTGGGTTTTTTTGAGCACTGCACAAGTACTGGCCTTTGGGATCAGGGAGCAGTCCTGCAAATGACTGGGAAGTGTTGTGAGACCATTTTCTTCCATGCTGGTGCTTCTAGGACTGTATCGAGCCAAGTACAGGAATGCACAGAGAAGGATTTTGAAGGTGGCAGCATATCTGGTGCCATCCTCTGAAGGGCTCCTTCCTCTGTCCATGTCTGCTGTGCCGTGAAGGATAGTGCACCCTGTTCTGGCCTATACACAGACATGCTTGTTTTAGTCTGAGTTTTCCTTATTTTACTCCATGGATGAGTTAGATCTTTTACAAATGGGCACTTGACAGCAGCTGCTGATGTTCTTGCATTTTTTTTCTAGTTAATTGGAATAGTGGTGTTCTTTTCAAAGCAAGCCTTCCTCTTCGTAAAGGAAGCACTCCCATGTGATCCTGATTTGTACTCATAAACTTGGCAGCCTTTTCTTTTTTTGTGTAGAACTGTCAGTTTTCTGAAGCCATCATGTGCTTCTGTAGCCATTTGACCTCACTTTTCATTTGCTGTCTGTAGAGAGATTCTCTTAAGAAAGAACAGAAAAGCAAATGAGGCCCCTTATGAACTAAAGGGCAGAGATCTTCTTATGGCAGATGCATAACAAATTATAAAGGCATTTCAGTGCAGATTCCCAGTGGAAAGCACGTATGTTTGCCCTCCGCTGAAGTCTTTGCTGCTTTTCATAAAGTGTCTGAAGAGATGGTGTTTCCTTGGTGTGGGATGTGATCAGAAATTCCAGGGAAATGGATATGGGTGCTCTTGGCATTACACTTACGCATCTGCAGGAAAGAGGGCAGAACTTAAAAATAGGGGCAGACCATGTGTGTATTGATGAGTCAAGTGTGTATGGCATGGACAAAGGTGTGACTGGTACTGAATGTAAATGGCACTGATGCAGGAGCACTTGACAGGCAGCCTTTCAACTACTGCTGGGTTCTCTGTTTATGATCTGGCTGAGTTTCCCAGCTGGAAAACATAAAAAAGACCGAGGGGAGTTGGTGGCTCACTCATGTTAGCATGACATGGCCATACCAGTGGTATCCAAACTCTCATTTCGGCATGCAGGAGGTGGATGGAATCACACGCACTCACATTATCTGTGACCATACAGTGTGCGTGTGCTACCTGTGGCATTCCACAGTTTGATAGGTACATGATTTCTGTAAGGTGGTGGTAAGCATGCAAGGTGGTAGATGTTCATCACCAAAAACCATGGCACATGCCTATTTAGCAGGACTAGATGCCCTTCTTAGCATGCAGATGTGATGAGATGCAAGACAACAGTCAGGTAGGAGAGATGTGTTCAGTATCACTGAGGTCTTTAGAAATGTTGTTTTGCAGCTGTAAGAGACTTTTGGTAGAAAAAAAGTTCATGTTCATAAACAGTATCACTGTTCTTCACTCATCTTTCCATCTGGGTGGAGGTGACTGGATGTTTAACTTTACATCTTGGATTCTACCATAAAAGATTATCTATTTGGGTTCTCTTTGAGAAGAGGAATAAATGTTTTGTACCGTGTTACAGGGCTGCCATGCAGCTCACTGGGACATGTGAGCATTGATAGAGGACTATGATACCTTGCTCCTTCCTAGTGACAACACAGTAAACAAGTTTCTATTCCTCCTCCTCTATCCTGACTCCTCTGCAGTATGGAGGCTTTGTCTGTTCTGTATATATTCCTGCTGAGATTTCTTGGGGGATTTTTTTCCTTTCACACACCATTGTCAAGGACACTTTCAGGAAGCCAGTCTCCTACTGCTCTGACTGCATTTCCCAGACTGCCCTTTTCCATTTTGACCATAATGTGAGTGAATTGATGCGAGGAGCATTCAATTTTCTGTGCTGAGTGTTGTCTTCTGAGCCAGCCTGATTTCATGGTCAGACGTCTGATTCCTCTGGGATGTCAGTGTTTGTTCTCAGGCCGATGACTGAACATGTCCTGCTGCCCCGGGGAGTCTGCCGTGGGGCTCGCTGCTCCTCTGTGGATCGTGGGACTGCACATTCTCCGGAATTCTGTGTCACGTTTTAACGCTCTGCAAATTTGCCTTATTAGAGCAGTTGGTAAAAGTACAAATATTGCGTGTGTAGCGAGGTGAGGAGAACTGTGCGTACGAGCCTGGTTGCGGGAAGGTGACCGCAGGTATGTCGCGCCCCGGGCTCGACTCGCTGCCGCAGGCCGTGTTCCCGCACGCTCCGGGCGGCTCCGCGGGCGGCGGGAGCAGAGGAGGGAGCGGCGGGAGCAGCAGAGGGAGCGGCGGGAGCAGCAGAGGGAGCGGCGGCGGGAGCGGCGGCGGGAGCGGCGGCGGGAGCGGCGGCGGGAGCGGCGGCGGGAGCGGCGGCGGGAGCGGCGGCGGGAGCGGCGGCGGGAGCAGAGGGAGCGGCGGGCGGGCGGGCGCTGCCGCCGCCGGGGCCGCGCTGTAAACACGGCGCTGGCCGCCAATGGGGGCCGGTGACGTCAGGGCGGGGCGGGCGCGGAGCGGGGCAGGGCCCGGCGGCCGCGCCGCGCAGACAATGGGAGGTGGCGGCAGCCGCCGTCCACCCGCAGCCGCTCCGGGCCGCCGCTGAGCGCGGAGCCCATCGGACGGGGCTGGCATCCCGCTATGCGGGGAGCGGGGGGCCCCGGCGTGGGCTGAGGGTGGCGGTGGGACCCCGCGCCGCTGCTCCCCGCCCGGGCAACCGGAGCGCTCCGCGGCGCGGTCTCGGGGCTCCGCCACCCCCGCAAAGTGCCCGGGCGCCCCGGGGCGGGTACCGGCTCTCGGGGACTTGCGGGTGCGAGAGGGTGTCTGGCGCGGCGATGGGCTCGTGGGCGCGCCCGGGGTGACCGGGGCGGCCTCCGACTCCCAGCCCCTGCCTGACGCGCTGCCCGGGACGCCGCTGCCCTCTGGCCGCCGCCCCCGCGGTTCTTGTCGCGGGCTCCGGCGCACGGCGGGGCGGGCGGCAGCCGTGGACCGGCAGCGAGCCGCCCGAGGCTCTGAGGCGGCGCTGGCCCCGGGGCGGGCGCGGGGCGGCGGGCGCGGGGCGAGGAGTGGCCCTGTCCCCGCATGCCGGCCCGTGCCCCCCGGAGTCGGCTGCCGACCCCGGCCCCGCGGCTCCAGTTCTCGGGCGGCCGTGCTCGCCGCCATGCCCCCGGCCGCTGAACGGCGCCCGGCATCGTCCTCCGGCGGGGCCGCCCCGAGCCCCGGCCTGAGCCATGCCGGCCAGCGCTAGCCCGCCCGCTGCGGCCGCCGGGGCGCGGGGGGGGGCACCGCTGAGACCCGCCGGCGCTGCGGCAGCACGGCGGAGCTCCAGCTGGCTGCGAGGATGCGAAAGACGACAACCAGGTCTGGGGGGAGCCTGCTCTGCCCGCCCCTGCTGAGAGGGCTGCGCCAGATGCTGGCTGGAGCCTCCGCTGATGCCTTGTAGACTCCCAGGTCAGTCCTCTGGTACCAAGTGTTGTGATATTATTTACCTGGAAGCAGGTAGAGGGACTACAGAGGGGTCTGAGACCCCCAGCTTTTTGCAGGTGGATGTGCAGATGTGACAAGGTACTGCTTCCAGTAAGTATTAGAGGATAAGTGTGTCATGCAGTGGTTGTTTGGGTTTAAATCTGCATGCTTCTGTGTTGTCCCTCACTCTGCTGTACTTCCAGCGTAACTGCACGCCTTGCTGCTCGCTGTTCCCCCCCATTTCCTGTGCCCCCAGCTGTAGGACCTGGTCGTGTTTCGTTCTGCTCGCCCTCTCTCGTTGGTCCTCAGCCCCTCCCGGGTGATGTTTTGATGCAGACTCAGAGTTGTGACAGCACTTTAATTGTAGCATCACGTGTGCAGCAGGACAGATTACATCTGAGTGCCTCCAGCTCACAGCCTTTCGTTCGGGGCAGCTGGTTTGGCGGAGGAGGAGGTCGATAGCCCAAACCTTGGGGATCTTAGGCATGCTGGAAGCACACACCTACTCTGCACCACGTTATTACAAAACTTGTTTTGCAGCGTGCTTCATCAGAAAGTGGGACTGGGAACGGGACTTCAAGAGACCTGTAGGTCACTCCCAGTTTGGATGTGGTAAATGTGGCTGATGTCAGACTTTCTGAAAGCTTCCAGTGAAGGAGATCTCAGTTTCTTTTGCTCACCTGTTCCAGTGACTTTTGAGGTTGTTGTTTTAATGAGAGAAAACTTGAGTCCAAATTGTTACTGTACACGTACATACATAACATACACAGTACTGTAAGCACAGATACTGCATAATGTGGCATGAGGTGGTTTTTTCCTGTTTATAGCTCCTTTAGCACGTAGCCCTTGGAGGAGGGAGTCTCCAGGAGCTGTGGGTAGTAACTGTGTGCAGGTGAGCAGAGTCCTCCTAGGCTGTTGCTCTTTGCATACATCCAAAAGCACATCTTTCATATTGGCACCCATGGGAAAGCCCATTTCTGACCAGAGATGCTGAGGCTGACCTTAGGCAGCCAACGTTTTATACAAGTTACAAAACAGCACATGCAAGTGATGTCTTTAGCAGTGTGCCCTACCTCTAAAATATAGAAGTCCACATGGCATGTCTAAAATCTTCCTTTGTTTGCTGAAATAATTGTTCCTAGATAGCATTAAAATCTCACCCTCTCTAAGACCTGAGGAAGAGAAGCCTGAAAAATAGGGCAGCAAGTGCTTTATTGAAGAAGTCAACCTGAACCACCCTCCTTCTCTTTTCTAGTAATGTCATGATAAAGAAAAGTGCCCTATTTTGAGGGAGCACTGACTGCTGGGGATGATAGAGAGGAACAGAGTAGTCCCAGATGGCATGGGAGTAATAGCAGCATTGGAAGAACTTTGGAAAAAGAGTTACCAGTAAGAAATCATGCCCTGCTAGGTGGATTAATGGCTTAAAATCGCTGACAATGCTTGTATGTGCAGGATGATATGACTTCATTATTCCTGCCCATGCCCAGTAGCGTTCATCTCTTGTGTGAAGGCACGGACTTTCTTCAGCTGCTGCTTCAGGCTCAGAGTGTACGCACAGTGCTTTCCTCATTTTATGCACAGTGCTTTCCTCATTTCATGCCTCGGTAGTTGTGGCATTTCTTGCTAATCAAAAGGCCTGGAAGTGACCTCCCTCATTAGCATAGATACCCATTTGTCCTAGAATACGAAGTAAAAATTTTAAGTGCTTTCATTTGCTGATAGAGATCATGACCTATAACAACTTGCTGCTGAAGAGAGGTTCTCGTAAGGTGCATTGAGGATGTTATGGCAGTTTAATTTCAGAAATAGATGTTCCTGCAACACTGATATCTCAGAAATCAGTACTAAGCCAGATCAAATTGATACTGCGACATGGAAGGTGTTCAGGGTTTGTACTGTATAGAAAAATTGAGCAAGATATTATAGACCAGTGACAGATGATTTGGAAAACAGGAACAGAGCAGTGGCACTCTGAGTGATGTGTCCTTACACTGCTTCCAACCCCACCCATAGCTTGCCCTGGATGAGAGAATATGGAGAGTCTTGCTCGCAAAACAGAAAAATGTCTTTGTGCTGCATGTTATTTTTACAATGCTCAGCTGTCACACTTGTTCAGTTCAGTCTGTGTGGGCTCATGCAGTGAGTGATTTAACACAAACGGTGCTGGTAAAGAAACGGCACATGCTGAGAAGCCAGAGCCCTCAGTGTGGCTTCTTCCTGCTAGAGTATTTAAGCACAGTGCTTGGAACACGTGCAGATGCAGATCTCACACACCACCGTTAGTTCAGTGGTTAGACAGCTGTGGGGGAATAATTATATGCTGGGCAGATGCACCCCCCGTGGAATGTGCAGGAAAGCGTGGACTCTCGTCCTTTAGTCCTTCCAGTCAGATACTGTCTGTCATTTTGGTTGTGCAGCATGGCAAAAAAACCCCAAACCTCCAGGTAAGAATGTGAAAAAAGAGCAAGTGGTATAGACACCACTCGCTGCTAAAAAGTGCCAATTTCTTTTTCGTCTGTATTTTCAGCAGTATTTCCCCTGTAATAGTTCTAGCTGCACTGCCGAGTCACAAGTGGCACTTGCTGTTTGAAGCTTGCATGGCAAAAGGACAAAAGATCCTTTGGAATCTGTACTTGTCCAGTACAGCAGTGTGCACAGATTAGAAAAGCAGCTCTCCATGCTAATTTCTTAAACTTGGCCTGTCAAGCAAAGGAGGACTTGTCACTCACTGCTGTGCCTTGGTATCCTCTTAGCTCCATGCCCTGGACCATGGTGGTGTTTTGGGTACCACACAAAGGAAGTGCAGGAGCTGATGCAGGAACATGTGCTGAGCTGTGCCTACCTGTTGGGGACACTGCATGCATGTCAAAACCAGAAATTCTGGAGTCTTTGGAACAGGCCTTCGGATTAGACGATGGGGAGGGCCGTGCAGAGGAGTGGGTTGTCATGGGGGGTGTAGGTGAAGCATTTGCAAGTGCTGTGTTTTAGTTCCCCTTTTAATAGAGGGTCTGTGCAGTCAGGAGCTGTTGTCAGGCTGCACAAGGCATGTGCTTCTGCAGCCCCTGGTGAAAACTTGTGTCATGTAAGTGGCTGGCATATGTTTAGATTCTTACTGAGGAAATTCAGTGTTTATTGGAGGACACCACAGGAGAAAATGGAGGTGTAACTTCCAGAATCTAGGAGCCCAAACTAACTACTTTGCTCACTGCATTTTCCATTCACCGTGCCTACCGTGGGGGCTCGTCAAGCCGTTGGTACAGGTCTGCTTTCAATTCATCATGAAGGGATCTGGGCTAAGAAAACAGTACTGGATTAAATGATCTCTGCTAAGAAAACCTGGTAACATGAAACAATATCCAGGTTGTCTGGGCATAACTGTGCAAGCATACATACTGTAGCTCTGTAAGATGCTAACTGATGTAAACAACCATGTAGCCTTAGAGGATTTGTACCAAATAGTTTTGCATCTCTAGAAATGTTTAGTGCATAACCTGCTGTCATTACTGTGATCAGTAGTAAGCTCTCTCACAGTACAAATGAAAATGAAGCTTTTTCTGCACTTAAAAGATGATTCATGTTTTAGGGAAATGAGTACAAGACTCAAACCAATTTCTTAGTACTGGTCAAAATCTGACCAAGCTGCTCTTTGTGGTCCCTCCCTGCTGGGACTGTTCAGCTCCCTGCAGGCTGCCACCACCTCACCCTCTTATGCTAGGGAATGATGGTGAGAAGTAATTTTGGTGTTACATTGTTATTGTTAAATTTGAAGAGGAATAATTTCCAGAAAAGATACAATGTTCAGAATGTTTTCTGTGGAATTGTGAGATGTCTTGGAGATAGAGAAATGTGATTATTTGCATCACCTTTGGTGGAGGAAGCCTTTAAGAACAGCTTCAGAAATGCTCTCTGTAGTTTCCTAAAGAATTCTGTAATATTTCTTAGATTTGATACGTAATGGAAAAACTCAATATCTAATTTTTTGGCTCACAAGAAAAGATATTAAATTCTATTATCAAAAGCAGAGTCCTTGGGAAAATAGTGTATATATATGTATATGTAAATATGTGAATATGTTTGTGTCGTGCATCTTTGTTGCCTTTGGACAGAGCGAGGGTGCTTCCAATGTGAGACATCTCCTTGTACTGGGACTGTCTAGATTTCCTGTAAAATATAACAGGAGAAAAGCTTATTTGGGCAGTGATTTGTATGTTGTTGAGCTGTTGTCTTCAGTGCACTGCAAGAGAGGTTCTTGTCATGAGATCTTATGTTGGCTTAAAAGACAAGGATGTGGAAACTGTGTTCCTGTAACTTCAGTGCCCACTAAGCAAGTGGCCCTGCACAGACCCCTGAAATGAGCAAGACAGAAAAGATTGTGACTAGCAAAATGAGAAATAATACAGGATAAAGGGTCTTGAACTTCTCAAAGTGATACCTGTAACATTCAGTCCTATGGCTCTTATAGCCCATCTCTGAGTTATTGCAAAGTACATCTGTTGGCTCATTAGCAGTGTGTGAACTGTGCTGGCCATGGTTCAAATGCTGCTAATCCAGTGTGTGTCCAGGGCTAGGTGATGGAGAGGAACCTTTCACTTCATCGCTGAGTCCAGGGGGATTCTTGAGGGAAGGTGTCCTGTCTCTTGGCTGTTCCTGTGTGCTTTAAAGTGTCCTTGTTTTCTTTTGTTAAGGGTGTACCAGCTCTTGCAGCATAGCTACTTGCTGTGTGCCTTTTCCCATTCTCTCTCTCTCTCCCCTCCCCTTTTTTTTTTTTTTTTTGGTAGACCAATGCAGTGCACGCACTTCAAGTGACCAGTCCCTTGAAAACACTATACATAAATAATTTTGAAATTGCCATCAGCTGTGGCTTTGTTCTAGCTGCTTAGGCCACAGTGATGATCACCTGAGAAATGGGGAGCACAGAAATACCGTCCCTGCACTGCCATCCCACTTACCTCATTTGCTGCCTGGAGCTTTCTGATTTGAGGGTGTGCCCTGAGCTGGGTGAATGCTGGCAGTCTCTGCTACACACTGAGAGGGCTCCGACTCCCTCCGCACTGTGCTGGCACTCCAGAATGTTTGTTTCCACTTCTCATTTTACTAATAGCAGCATATTTCTAACCTGCCTGATTAGGTCAGAATCAGGTAGTCCTGCCCTAAATACTTTCCAGGAGCACTGCCAGGTGTCTCAGTAGGAATACCAGATGCTGTTTGAAATTCTATTTCCCAAGAAAAGTTCCCTGCTTCTATTTCTTTGGTTAAGTGTTTCCATCTGGGGACAGTGCGGGTGACAGACATACCTTTGGTAACTTCAGTCTTCTGACAATAACTTACAGGAAGTTCTCAGGATCTTTAGCTTGGAATCAGGAAAGGTGAAGGCTTCATTACAGGTCATGGAGCCCAGAGAGAAGAATCTGGAAAATAGACACAAACGTAGGGCCCTCTAGTTCTGTTTCACAGTGGTTTCAGCTTGGAAACAAAAAAAGGGGGGGTGGGAGGGAAATACTAATCTGCACAGTGTGCTTCTACATCTTACTGGAAAAAGTTTTTTCTTCTGTTTCCAGGCGTACAAAATAATTGTTCTCTCTTGACCTCTAAATGAATAAGAGCAAATCCACAGAATCTTGCAGCCCTGGGCTTGTTGATCTGTAACACTGATTCAAGCCAAATTTCTTCTTTTAAAAAGATTCTGCTTTTGCCTGTATGAGGTTGAAGGCTCAGATGCGATACCCAGTACCCAGCATGTGTTGCCACTCTCAGCTCTAATAACATGCAAGTACTGGTACCCAGCTAGAGAGAGTGGCATTACCTGTGCAGAAAGGAGCCCTGCGTAGCAAACCTGGCCACTTTCCCAGGTGCCTGAGCTGTCACGGCTGTGTTTGCACAGGCCTGCAGCGAGAGGGGAGGGCTCATTGGGGCCAGGTCTGTGCCAGTCTCTGCAGTGGACGTGCCTCGCCTGGCAATGGGGAGGGAGGAGACAGCGGCGTGGACTGCACTGCAGCACACTGCAGCACTCCTGGAACAAAGATTTGCTGGGCAAACAGGACGTGTGTTGCTGCCGTGTGCTGACCACAGCTCAGGGGGAGAGGGCCCTGAGACTGCATCAGCACAATGGGTATTTCCTCATGTAGCTGTCAGGCCTTTCCCAGAGGCTTTGCAATTCACACAACTGAAGGATTAATAAGGCACTAATTATAAGTGGTTTGGACTAGTGAGTGTACCTCTGACAGGAGGCCACAGTCCTTTGTCCCTGGCTCTTGAGCAGCCAGGGTGGGGTGCTGAAGCTGGCCAGAAGGGAGTGGAGCTCTTGTTTGCTGTTAAACCACAGCAGCCTCTGGGTGAGAAGGGGACATCTCCAGCCAGTGGACCCGAGCTGTCTCATACCAATGGTCGACAATATAGTGATCTGTTAACCTGTCTGAATCTCCCTGCTTCACCATTCAAGCATTGGTAGTTGTAGGATAGTGCTATGTTACAGCACAGGGAGAAAATCAGTAGCACAGACCTGAGACTTCTGCAGGGACCAGAGGGCTCCAGAGTTGCACTGCTTTCCAGAATGGTGTTATGGGATTGTCCATGCCTGTACACTGATTTCTGGTAGTTCTGTTTCTGGCACTTGGCTGAAGCTGTTGTCCAAGAAAGGGAGCCTGCCAGGGAAGGAACAAGTGCCCTGTTAAAGGCTCCTTTTCCTAAGCACAGAAGGAAGCAGAAGAGTCTTTTTCCTCCGGGTACCACTATTGCATGATTCCAGGAGGCGAGCCAAGCTGAATTCAGGACTCTTGTAAAGTAGGGGGAATGACTCTTAAATGGCAGATATGATCCTACTGATGCTCTCTGAATGGGTATATTTGCTTAGAGTTTATTTGTGTTTTCAAAGATCCTGCATTACCCCTGTCCATTGTTGTGTGGATACAGCTGGACTCACAAGGAAAGAGATCTGTCTTTTGCCTGCATTTTTCATTTTTCTGTCTGTTTTCTGTATGGAAGTTCCCTGGAATTGCAGTCAAAGGGTTGCTGCAGGAACTTGAAGAGCTAGGATGCTGCAGGGCAAGTGCGTGTGGATTGCCAAGCAGAGCAGATCTCCTCTGTGACTTCCAGGATAGCTGTTTGTGGCTTCCTGCAGTTGGCTGTCAAAGCCTGAGCTTGGTTTCCGTGGAAAAATCCTTATTCTGGCTTTCTCCCACTTAGATAACCAGTTCAGGATGTCAATATTGGAACGACTTGAGCAGATGGAGAGGAGAATGGCTGAAATGACAGGCTCCCAGCAGCACAAGCAAGGAGTAGGAGGCGGGAGTAATGGGAGTGGGAACGGTGGAACGCAGGTCCAGGTATGAACCCCGCTGTGTCCAGAAATGGCAGCTTTATGCTTTCTTACCAAAGTTTGTTTTTTTGGGGCGAGGGGTTTAGAAAGGATTATGGTTCGTCCTAAATAATAAATCTGGTTTGTGGATGTCTAATAGCAATTGGTTTTCAGTCGCATTGGCCATTGTCTCAGTACTCATAGAGGCAGAAGGCTGCCTACTTGAGGCAGGTCGCAGCTCCTCTCCGTGGCTAAATTGGGATATGTGTGGTGTTTCAGTGCGTTTCTGGGACTGGGACCCTGGGCAGCTGCTTTGAGAGCCGCGTGGTGGTGGTGTGCGAGAAGATGATGAGTCGTGCTTGCTGGGCAAAGTCCAAACACTTGATCCATTCAAAGACTTTCCGAGGAATGACACTGCTCCACCTAGCCGCTGCCCAGGGCTATGCTACACTGATCCAGACCCTCATCAAATGGCGGTAAGACCCAGTCCGTTGGACTCTGGGGTTTCAGTACAGGCGTGGCAGAAGCATACATAAACTGTGCTCAGTCCACATTTCTGGTTGTCCTGTACAAACAGTCAAGTCCCTGAACTTCTTCCCATCCCCTGATCTGACAGGACCTGTCTCTTGAGAGAGCGAGTCCAGTCACTGGATGTATCATGCTCTTCAAGTCTCTGGTGGGGGCACTGTCTGGAGTAAATACGTGTGTCGTGGGCATGTGTGTGGCCACTTCTCTGTGGTGTGGTGCATTGGGTAAAGCTGTGCTTAGGCTATGAACCTGACATGGCTACAGAGCACCATTTGTTCTGTTGTTTCCCCTGCAGCACTAAACATGCAGACAGCATTGATCTGGAGCTGGAAGTTGACCCTTTGAATGTGGATCATTTCTCCTGCACTCCTCTGGTAAGAGCAGAGTCTGAAACTTCTGAAAGAGTTTGAGGACCCTCTGGAGTTCTTTCTGATGTGTTGTTTTCCTAATGTGTTTCATTCTCTGGAGAGTAGATGTTTCTTGTGTGTCCCTGCTCTGTACGTGGTAAGACATGGTGCTGTCAACTTCCTGGCATTTTGTTTTGAGAGAGCACACAGAACAAAACCTTGTCATTGAGTAACATGAGGAAAGGGGACAGACAAGTGGTTTTGGTGTGTGTTTTACACAATATCTAGTCTCCACTATCGTGCTAGAAAAAGAACTCTGCACGACTTCTTTCACGTTGTTCTCTGTGACTGTATAATTGTAGAGGTTGTAAAGTCATTACAATATCTTGGTCATTGGAATCATGAAATCATAACTGAGAACTTAGACAAGTAAAAAGCCAAAGCAGGTGGAACCAAAATTTCCAGTTTACAACAGCAGAGTATTGATTTTATTGTTCTCAACCTTTGGTCCTGTCCGCATGTTTCTGACCTCAGAGATTCCTTTGCGTATGAGGCTGTTCTGTCTCTGCAGTGATGCCAATGTCACAAAAAAAAACCCCCAAATCAACCCAAAATTTATTGCTAAATAAAAAACTGTCACTCTGTCAGCTTTATTTGGCAGATGGAGGTTTCTCTGTTGTAGGAGAGAATAGCATGTATTTGGTCCTCTGTAATGGCCTTTTGTTGAGATGGGACAGTTATAAAAGTCATTTGCTGGCTTCAAGCATGTCATGGTTATGTTTATCAGAGTCATTTTTCCATGAGCTGGGGACCAGACTCCACTGTATTATCAAGAAAGGAAGGAGAAGGCAGGTTACCCAATGGGTCAATTATCCTTTTCTTCTTTAGATGTGGGCATGTGCCCTGGGCCACATGGATGCAGCTGTTGTGCTGTACAAGTGGGACCGCCGAGCCATCTCTATTCCTGACTCCCTTGGGAGACTGCCACTGGCCATTGCTCGGTCTCGGGGCCATGTAAAGTTGGCAGAGTGCTTGGAGCAACTACAGCGAGATGAACAAACTCAGCTTGGGCAAAACCCCAGGATTCAGTGCCCCTCAAGCACAGACTCCAACACAGAGAACTGGGTGTCCCAGTGGCACAGTGAGCTTGTTGCCTCTCAGGAGCCTCAGAAGGGAGTCACAGTGATTTCCAGTACAAACACAGGTAAAACAAACTGGAGGGCATGCACTGTTTTGCTGTCATTTGACATGTGAAAACGTGGGAGCAAGGAGGTCACCTGAGCAGTAGATGCCACCTGTAGCCCTGGTGTCCATACTTAATTCTTTTCTTGTGCTCTGTTCACTTGCATAAGCATCAGGAAGAGGAGCGAATGCCTGCTTTGGAAAGAGACATGTATCTTAGGGAGTGGTTGAGGCATTTCCTCCCTGGTGGTTGTTACTCCCTTTGCACATCCTCTTGGGTGTCATGGATCATGGCACAAACTTCACCCTGCAGCTCTGAGGCAGAAACTGTTCATTTTCCTATAGTGATCGTGGGTTGCACGTTTAGTTTTAATTATTGATCTGTTTGTTTCCAGAGCTGAGACGGCCAAGATCAGAACCTTCCAGTTATTACAGCAGTGAGACTCAGAAAGATTACCCTGCACCCAAAAAGCATAAGCTGAGCCCTGAATATTTTCAAGCCCGGCAAGAGAAGCTGCTTTCCACTGCACTGAGCCTGGAGCAGCCGAGCATTAGGAGGCAGAACTCCAGCTCCAAGCAATCCTCCACTGAGACAATCAGCCCCAGTGAACGGATGAGGGACTATGGCCGGGAGCTCTCCCAGCACATCCCAGAAGTTACTGGGTACCGGGGCTCTGGCAGCCAAGCAGGCATCAAATGGAACCCAAAAGACATTTATATCGGTGTGTCTGCAGTGCAGGTGGCAGGGAACCAGAAGGGGACTGCCCTGGGGAAGGATGCTGTAACCCATCGGCTACGCCAGCGGGAGCAGATGAATGTGCTGATGATGGCCGACAGGGAGATGGTGGATGCAGAGCTCTTGTCCTACAGAGACAACGCAGGGGATGAGGACTGCTTACACCACATGGATGAACTGCAGGTAAACATATGCACAGCACCAAGATCAGCGGTCTCAGAGAACACGGTGGCTTCACAGAGGAGCCTGGCTGTGAGAAGCTCCTGTGGAGGCCTCTAGAGACTCTAAATTTTACTTGGAGAAAGGATGTGGTTACACAGTCAATGTATACTTTCTTCCGATTTCAATCTGGACACAAAGGCTAATGGTTAGCATTTAGGATCGTGCACTAGCATAAACTTCAACATTGTACAGAATGCACAAAATTGTTTGCAATTGTGCAAGGAAAAAGGAAAAAAGCAGAACCTTCTGCTCACAGCAGTACATGAGACTGAGGTGGCCCCATAGTCCCTTGGGAACTGAGCAGCAGTCCCTACAAAGACTAGAAGATCTGAGAGGGGTAGTGCTGTGGGTGCAGATGAAACCACTGCACTTTAGAGGGCAAGGAGGTAACGGTGGAGAAGGGGAGAGACAATGGCTTTGAGGAAGGAAGAATCACACTAGGTATGGAATAGAGGATGTAAAAGTACAAGAGAAGCAGGAAAGATACACAAGAAGTAGTCACTGGGAGAAAGATACCGTGGTTGTTTGAGCAAAAAAAGTAATGGGAGCACAACCTTACCTGTGCTGCCTTAGCATCTCTGAATGTTCTCCTCTGGCTGGTGTAACACGGATGAAGCAGGTCACTGCCAAACAAGAACCGTTTTCTGTTCTCGGTATTAAGAATTCTGTGAACCTCGGTGGGCTGAAGGATATCATTTAGGTGGATTCCTGATGATGTGTTGTCCCAAGGTTTTTAAATTCTCTTGATGTGCCTTTATTGTCATGTCATGCTCTACCGCACATCTCAGCAAAAGAGTGGCGAGACCACTTTTCCTTTGGAAACAAGATACCAGTGACAGCTGTCAGTAGCATAGAGTAAGGACCCAGAGACATTAACCTTTCACCAGATCTCTTGTGGGCTCCCCATAAAGAAAAAAAAAGGAGTCTGGGGAATATGAAACCCTGCAGTGCTTTGTCTGAAGAGACAGAAAACCAAGTGAGCACTGGTTAATGAATTTCTCCTCAGTGCTGAGACAGACTGTAGACTCCAGCTTCCACAGGTTTGGGGAAGATGGGGCATTCTGTCTAAAGCTGGGCTGTAACATGGAAGCACAAGGCACCTTCTACCAGGCAGCAAAAGTTTACTCTCCTTTCCCCCTTGACAGGTGAACATGATGACACTTGCAGAGCACATTATTGAAGCTACGCCTGACAGGATCAAGCGGGAGAATTTTGTGCCAATGGAATCACTGCTGGTGGAGAGAACAGACAGTGCTGCCATGAGCACCACCATGAGCTGGCTGGCCAGTTACCTTGCTGATGTCGATCATTTGCCGAGTGCTGCACAGATCAGGTCAGTGAGAGCTGTGAGGTTGCTCTGGGTTTTGGCATGCTGTGAATGCTGAGCAGTGTGTACTGACTCTTCAGCCTGCAGATGCCAGTTCTCACTGAGACTCAGTGCTGGTCTTCCAAGTCCAGTCACACTCTTGTGCTCAGACAACACAGCTACAAATTCATGGAATGAGGGGTTCACTCCAGTGCCACGTCTGTGCAGTGCAGTGTAATACAGGCAGGCTCAGGGGTGTGGGGTGGTGCTTGGAGAGAGGGAGGGGAGCATAAACTTCTGTCTTGAACTCAGAAATGTTGTTGTCCTTGTCTGTGATACCAGCCCGGATGCTTTGTAAGCCAGTAATTCCCACTGTGATTGGTATTTCAGAAGTCTGTATAGTGAACCCCTGACCCCTTCTTCGAACACCAGCTTGAGCCCTGCAGGCTCACCAATCAGTGAAATAGCTTTTGAGAAACCCAGCCTTCCCTCGGCAGCAGACTGGTCCGAATTTCTGAGTGCGTCCACCAGCGAGAAGGTAGAAAATGAGTTTGCACAGTTAACTCTGTCTGATCATGAGCAGAGAGAACTCTATGAAGCTGCCAAACTCGTCCAGACAGTGTTCAGGAAATACAAGGTATGTGGCCCAAATGTCCAGTGTCTTCCTTGTTAGGTGTGAGAGAGTAATATTTGTTACAAAGCAAAGTGTGGGTAATACCCATTCCTGGGACAAAAATACCGTTTCTGTCATAACCTCTTCAATGCTTCTGGCATTTGCTTGTTTGCTCAGCAAATACCGTCCTGGGGAGAGCATACCATGCCATGGCACACCCGCTGTGCCGGAGCAGGGCTCACAAAGCATATCCTCAAAATGTACCCCAGAGGTTCTGGGTAATCACCTGTTTGGTGTAAAGATGCATTTTGAGGGTTTGTTCCTTACATGAGTTGACAGTAGAGACATTTGCAGGAAATGCCTAGGCCTGAGTCAGACCAGGTAGCACTCATAGGAGAGGTTTGCCCTGCAGGCAGCTGAGAGCCACGTAGTCTGTCCTGGGTTTTGATGTGCTCTGAGTGCTTACTGCTCCTTTCCTTCTCCACACAGGGTCGTCCTCTCCGGGAACAGCAAGAGGTGGCTGCTGCTGTTATTCAGCGTTGCTACCGAAAGTACAAACAGGTAATCAAGGAAGTGAAATTTTATGAAACACATGTAAGTGCCATGAACGCAGCCCTTTGTAATGGAAATGATCCCACTGTTCCTCTGGTATGCTTTTCAGCATGCAATAGTGAAATCCCCTGCTCAGGCAAACTTGAAAAGGGAAGAAAATTTATGTTCTGCATCTTAATTTTGGAGGGAATCCTTGAAATTATTTTGTTTGTGGTAGTGCCTGCATTTTTGCTATGAGATGGAGGGCAGTGATGTATTATTCCCTACTGGGCTTTATGCATGCTACAGCCTGAGGAGACTGTTCTCTGACTAGTTGCTTGCCAAATTTCATTGTGAAATTGAAGTTGGTTTTGCCTTTGATAAAGGCAAAGATGAAGAATAGGTTGTTTTATTTTGCACATACTAAACTTTTAAACTATGGGAAATCACATGTCATAGCTAAATGCAAGTTTTTCCAGGATTGACACTGTTCTCCACACACTAGTTGGAGACATGTTTTTGGGCTGAGTTCTCAACCCCAGAAAAAGAAGATGCTTTTCCTTTTTGGTTTTTGGTTGGGTTTTTTGTTGATTTGGGTTTTTTTAGTTGTTGTTTGTGGGGACAAGTGCCCACATCCCGCTTTGCCCTTTACCCTGCCAGACACCATCTGTTTGATGCTTGGCAGCATGTTACATAAAGTAAGAGGCAAGATACCTGTGCTCTTTTACAACCTCATAAAAGTATTTCTCTGGGAAGTCTTTTTAGTGTTAGGTGACTGAAACATAATTCACATCCAACCCATCACATGGCTTTCATTCTGGAGTGATGTTTCCTGTAATAGGAAAGCTTAATTCCTTTCAAAAACTGCTTGACAAACTGCTTTGTCTTGGATCCTGGAATCACTTCTTTTTGAAAGAAGATTGTTTGGGTTTTTTTGTTTTGTTTTTTTCATACTTTATTTGCAGAACTAACATTAACTATGTATTTTTCTGTTTCTCCCCAAGCTTACTTGGATAGCCTTGAAGGTAATACAAATACAAACAGTATTTTGGAAACAATTCCCCGTGGGTCACTAACTTTCACATTGAGTATAAACCAGGAGAACCTGGCATTTGGAGAAATGTTTTAATAGTATCCACTAATAAATGCCTGTGGTTGAGAAGTCACTGACAAACCAGACCTTGTAAGAGATGTGTAGGGACTTCCGTGCCACAGCGTATCGACTCCCATGAGCAGTGATGGGCTGAGGTCAGGGAGGGGTTTGCAGCCAGTTTCCTGAGGACAGGCTTTCCTTTGCTGCTTCTGATCAGCATCACTTGGTGACCTTTGCCTTGGCATTCGGGGAGCAGAGAACATTTAACCCACCCGTGCAACCTGTCCTCTGTGTTCTGCTTACCTGCTGAAGTATGTTGACCATTCATCTTTGAAATACCTGTGTCCTGAATTCCTTAGACCAACATCTCAGTATGTAGCTACTCATGCTGGAGGCACAGCTGTTGATACCAGTCTTAAGTAGTTCCCAGTCAATAATTTTCTGCTGTAAAGATGAGTTTCCCAGCTGTGCAACATCTTGCTCTCATCAGATTCTAGAATCAACTGAGCTTTTCTCAGGGCTGCCTGGAGGCAAGGCATGCTTCTCCTGGAGAGCATGTGTCCTTGAAGTAATATTCCATCCACAGCTTCCTCCTGCCCCACAGTTTTGTATCAGGCTGTTTTGTCAGCACAAATGAGTTGAACTCTCTGGGACACTGGACTTACTGAGGCTTACCCCTTCACAGATCTCCACTGATCCTCTTCCCACCATAGGGAACAAGAGGAGGAGAGGGGGTAGCTAATCAGCTAAGCTGGTCTTAAAGCCGAATGCAAACATACTGGGGTCTGGTCTATCCAGTGACTGCTGATTTCTCTTTCACATGCCTTATTCCTCTGCTTTGTTACTGCACAGCAGAGATCAGCACAGGCTCGTGACTAGATTGGAACAGTCACAGTTCACATCACAGGTTTGTGTTTGAACCCTTCTGTTCAGGGGTTTGTAACTCAGCCACAGAAGTCCCATCTGGGCTAAAAATCTGAAGGAAAACCATGACCAGCCCATGAGTGGACTTCTTTAAAACAGCAAATTTAAAACCACAATCTGATCCATTTCATTAAAAATGTTAAAAAGAAAAGAAAGGGGAAAAAAAAAATAGAAATTAATAATGACAAAATATAACTGTTCCTTATGACTGCTTCAATTCCAAAAAGTGAAATTTGGTAAATGGTGGCCTGTGATGATATTGGAGGGGGTTTTTTTTTGCTTTGGAGTGGTGTGGGGAGGGTTGTTTGTTTGCTTTTGGGGGTTTTTGTCCCAATAGATAGGAAAATATTGAGATGTGTTAAGACATTATCCTGTACAGGACAGTAGCTGCTATTTCTGTGAGCAGAAGTCAAAGCTGATAAAATATCCAGGAACAACAGACACATACATTTTGAAAGTATTAAAACTTATCAGATAAGATCAGCAAACACTGAAAGCCTCTTATAGTGTTAGTTCAGTGGTATGAGTGCAACTTGTATACATTATTCTACATCTCCATCTTAAAAAGGACTTAAAAATATGCATGAATGCATATGGTTTCTGTTCAGCCGTCATCTCCTTGCATGCTGTGAAAGGAAGAGGATGTAGAATAAAGAAGATTTTCTTTTTAAGAGTTTGTGCCTGCTTTATTTGGACTCACAGACCTAGAAATATTACAGTGCTAGGTGGAATTTGGGATGTCTGTGACTGCTCATGCAAATTTGTGAGTTCAGTGGATGCTTGTTACGGATTTCTAATGAGATTTAGTTTTGCCTGTGACTTAGGCTCAGTATTAGACTTGCTGTAATTAGCTGTTGTGGGTTTGTTTGGGTTGTTTGGGTTTTTTTAAGTTAGAATTACTCCATTTGAAATGCTTGGATTTAAATGGATATACGAGCAATCAAAACTTTTGCAGTATTGTGCTGTTGCAGAGAAAGAGAAAATGAACTGTTGAAAAGTGAATTGTCCTAGAAACGTGGAATACACTTATAAACAGCAAATTTGGTTCTTACAAAAGCAATTTGTTTAAAAGATATTTTAAAATGAAGAAACAAAAAAATATATTTTGGTCTTAGTTAATTTGTTAGCATTTTGGAATAGTCACTCAAACTGCTTTATCCTTGCAGACACTTAATTGGGCATCTTTTGCTGCTGCTGTTATGAGTTTTTACAACAAGGGCCGCCTAGAACCGAGCATCCCATGCTCTGCAGTGCCATTCCTGTATGCAAGGGAAAAGCAATTCCCCTGAGTGCCATCAATGCTCTAATACAGACCTGCTACATTTCAAACACAGCTCAGCTCCACTTGTTCCAAAGTTGTTCATAAGTACACTTGGATCTGGTCATTAGCATGGACATGTAAAGCCTCTGCTAGCAAGGTATTAAATGACACCTCAGAGAGCTGGAGCCCCTCTGCTCTAGAGATAAGCTGAGAGAGTTGGGGCTGGTCAGCCTGGAGAAGAGAAGGCTCCAGGGAGACCTCACTGTGGCCTTTATATACTTAAAGGGGCCTTTTAAAAAAGATGGAAACAGACTTTTTAGTAGGGCCTGTTGCAATAGGACAAGTGATAATGGTTTTAAACTGAAAGAGGGTAGATCAGACTAAATACAAGGAAGAAAGTTTTTAGGATGAGGGCAGTGAATTACTGGCACAGGTTACCCAGAGATGTAGATGCCCCCTCCCTGGAAACGTTCAAGGTCAGGCTGGATGGGGCTCTGAGCAACCTGATCTACTTGAAGATGTCGCTGTTCACATTGGGGAGTTGGACTAGATGACCTTTAAAGGTTCCTTCCAACCCAAACTATTCTATGAGTGTATGAATCTCATCAGACTATTTCAGCAGCAGCAAAACAGGTGATTGCTTTCTTGATGCAAATGAAGTTCTGCCCCAGTCTTTCAGTTGTTCCAGGTTGCTGTCACCATTTTCTCGTACAGTTCCCAGTCAATGAATACTCATTTGCTTCATATCATGTCTTAGCGGCTCAAGAGTCTTTCAGTGCAGGAACCTGCATCTTAACTGGAATGCCTCAGCTTCTCTTTGTTTCTGTTGTAGTATGCACTTTATAAGAAGATGACGCAAGCTGCCATTCTTATCCAGAGCAAATTCCGAAGTTATTATGAGCAGAAGAAATTCCAGCAGAGCCGACGAGCTGCGATGCTGATCCAGCAGTACTATCGCAGCTACAAAGAATGTGGGAAGAGGAAGCAAAACCGTCGGGCAGCCACCATTGTGCAACAGAAACTCAGGTGAGTCCTGGGATGGTAGATGCTATCGGAATCTTTATATGTTGTTTTTACACTCTTCAGGGCTGTGCTGTTATTTGCAGATAAAGGCTAGTGGGAAAAGGACTGTGATTCATAGGATAATTATTCTTGCATTTAGTAGTATTCTCTCCAGTTTTGCCTGCACTTCAGTGTTGGGGTTTTTTGTGTTTAGAAGCAGTCTGCTTACCAAGAAGCAGGATCAAGCTGCTCGCAAGATTATGCGGTTTTTACGACGCTGCCGCCACAGGTATGACACTGTCTTTTGGTATCTGCCCTTCCAATGTGACAATGTTCAAGTGTGTCCACAATGAGTGCAATGTAAAGTATAATAGAATCAGCTTGCTACAGATCTTCTAAGCAAAGAACAAAGCTGAGCTGCTTCCAAGATACATTGTTAAAAATGAAACTCTAACTTAGGACTGTTGCTGGAAGAGAATTGTGTTCAGCTCCCTTGCTGATATGGTACAGCAGCCCCCAGGTTGTGTGACTTCAAAAGCTGGACTTGAGGAAGTCTAAAAAAAAGCTTGTTAAATCATAGCAGCAGCTTGTAAGTGCTACACAAAGCGTTCGTGGTATGTGGGAAAGTGCAAAATGTGACAATATTTGATGCGTACTGGAAATGCCTTTAGTTTGGTCACAGGATCATCTGGTTGGCTCTCCTCAAGTGTACATTGTTTTTGATGTGGATAGGTGGAATGTGCCAGCAGAGCAGCAGACAAGTTAGTTCACGTCAGCCACTCCACACATACTGCAGTGAGCCGAGAGTACAGACACAGACATGAAGATGAACCATCTCCTGCCAGCGTGGGAACATGTGCAGGCTTGCTAGAGTGCTCCCTGTGGCAGCCAGCCCTGCCATACCAGTACTCTGCTACGAGCGGGGTGTTTGGTTTGGTTTTTAGCTGAAAGGATCCCCTATGTTATCAGGTTGCAAACCAGAACTTTGCCTAGACAAAGGGGAATTCCAAAGTTTCTGACCCTGCTCCCTCCATTCTCACTACCCATGCATTTCATCCACTCAGGAGTTGGTCAGACCTGATGCATTTTGAAGCATGTTTAGTTCAGCCCAGTGTCATTTGAATAAGGAGAGCTCTCAGAGAGAAACAAACTTGGTCCTTATTGCAGGATTTTAGAGCTGCAGTTTGCAGGAGGTCAGTGTGGCTCATGATGTTGAAGGACATCTTATGGGAAGAAACATGTGGACAAGAAAGAGGGTTTTGTAGTTCTCAAGCCATTTCCAAATGCGCTTGAAACAGCCACAGTTATTGATGAGGAAGCACAAGTGGCTTCTTGTTTTTGGCAGGGCATATGGAAGAGACCAAAAGATGTGTTTGTTGTGCAGCATGTCCTGCTGAAGCAGACGGAGGCTCAGAACTTCTGTATCCTCTCAGATCTGCTTGAGATCCAGGCAGTCCTTGGGGAAGCTATGTGCCAAATTTCCATCCATGCAGCCAACTCACACACAGGGCCAGAGAATATCCCAGGCGTTCCCACCAGCATCCAGGATGTACCATGGACTTCAGCTGGGCTCAATTGACTCCAACTGTTGAGTAACGCAGACTCTCCCAGGTTTAAATTGCCCATGATTCCAGCAGTTCTTGACTTCAGCTCATTGCCTTTCTCTTTCTCAGTGTTCCTGTTGCCTTTGTAGAGTGAGACCCTGCTCATGTGCACCACTGAATTTTGGAGGCAAGACCCCTCCCTTTGCCTGGGGTCAGTCTGTTCTCTCTAGCAGCGTGGTCGCTGCTGCTGAGCATCTCTGCAGGATGAGTTTAGCTCTTGAGTAGTTACAGACAGGAATTCAGGAGCAGGGGGGATTCATTGTCCTTAGACTCTCCCTGGCTTATGTCACAGTGCACAGTGCTTGAGTTTCTGCAACAGTGCAGTCCTGTCCATGTCCAGAGGCACTTTGTTAGTGGTTGTGGTTACTTGGGAATTCGTCCGCGGTTCATGGCTAGGATGCAACAAAAGGAAAAAGTGACTTATTTCCACTGAAGATGTTAGCTGTGTTTCAAAACACCCTTGCCTTTCCTTCTAAAGTAGAAATGATCACACATTTGTGATCACGTATTTTCTCCAAGCAATCACATACTTTCTCCAAGCAACTGTGTTATTGTAACTAATACTAGTAATTGCCACAAAGTTGAAACAGGAGCATTCTGGCATTGGCAAATGCTAAAAGTAAAAGCAAGACGTACCAAAATGACAAAACATTCAGAAATGACAAGCATTCAGAATCTGCTTGAAAAATACTTAAATTTACCAGATTTATAGAACTGTTTAGAAATATGACAGGTTTGGGCCTTGTTCCCATCTTCCTTCTGCTTGCCAAAAAAGCTCTAGCAAGCAGTTGCAAAGCAAGATATTTTCCAAAGCACTTCATGCTCTATACACTTGGACTACCTCTGTGATCCTGGGGTCACACTGCTTTAGTATCTCTCCTTGGGTTCCTTTGGCTACTGGAACCACACAGGGATCTGCTCCCTCTGCTGTTTGCAGTCGGTGACAAACACCACACAAAATTGGGTTCTTAGAGATTTATTACCACCCAGGATTTTGAAGACAAATGGAAGTCTTTTGCTTGTGTAAACAACTGTAAAGGAAAAGTGTAATACTTTTTTCCCCAAAGTTAGCACACTGCTGCTATAAATAAGAAATTAAGAAAGGCCCGATCTCCAGAAAGAAACACCTTGACCATCCAAGCTCCTGAACATCCAGGGGTGAGCCATAACAACTAGTATCTAGTGTTAGTTAATGCTCTGTAGCATAAAAATGGCACTATAGAGCCATTTGTTAAACAGCAGTGCCTTGTCAGTACAAGACAGATAATTTTGAAAAATCTGAGGGAGTGAGAGAAGAGAGCATGCACAGGAATATCAAAGAAATAGGATCTTGTAGCAGATTTCTGTCCGTTGATAGAGCTGAGGGAAGAGGCTGTAAATGCCATTTGTGATCTGTTGTAAGGATAGTGAGCTAAGTGAGAAGGCAGTAAATTCTTAAAGTTCAGAAATTCAGCCTTAAAAAGAAAATGGAACGGTTTAACCTAGGTTTTTGTCCATGAGCAGATTCTGTTGGTAGGCCAAAAAATTACTCTCAAGAGCTTATTCTGTAGCCTTTAGGTGAGATTTACTCAGGAGTTTCCCTGGCAACCATCTGGTTGGTAGATTTTTTTCCTGTTAAAATTGATCAAAGTCTCCTTTAAACCAATTCTGAGAACTTGTTCTCCGCTCACATTCAGAACATCTTAAATGATCACCTTGTTCTATTTTGCTTAGTAACTTTTTGGCACAAAGGCTCAAATAACACAAGCGTGATTCCAATCACCTTGAGGATCTGTCTCCTGAACTCGACATTTGTTGCCTGACCAGAAGATATTTCAGGTGTTTGAGAGAGTTAATGAGAGAGGTTCTGCGTTATTGGAGCTCTCAGTAGTGGATGCATAGATGTTGATGAAAATCAGAAAAGAAGTGTCAGTTTTGGTTGAATATGTTCTTAGAGAAGACACTGATGGTCTGGTAGCTGATTATTCTCAGGTGTCACAGAGGCAAGAGGGGTCATTCATCAGCAGCAGTCATTCTGACCGTCAGACATATATTTTCTCCCTTTAACTTTGAACAAAAATCCCCATATTTATCCATCTATTGTCATATTTTCAAAAATCTGGTGAAAAACATGCATCAGCCATAACATGGTAGCAACATGACTTGTCACAGAAGTGTTGTTTTGTTGAGAAAGAGAAACTTCCTGGCCTCCCAGGAGAGCTTTACCCATCCTCCCATGATGTCTGAACCTGTCAGCTGGCACTTGACTAACTTCCAGCCTTACATGTCCTGTGAGCTGATCTGCCTCCAGGCACACTGCCCTGTGTGAGGCAGAACCAGGGCTTTGTGTATTTAGTGGTTTTGGGAAGACTCCACCTATTTAGTGATCCCCAGATATGACACATCTAGACCTGCAAGGAAATCTGGGAGCTCTGAAGTGGGTTTGAATTTGCCGGGCCAAATCCATGTATGGTACATCTTTCACTGGGAAGGTAGCCTCCTATTTCCTGTTCTTTTTCTGATTTGTAGGAAACTTTTACTCTTCTGAGGGATACCTAGACCATTGCTTGGCTGTGATTATGATCTGCAGTGGTTTCTATGGAGTAGCATTTGGAATGAGATAGAAAACACATGATTGCTGCAAGGGGAGGCAGGATGCAGGTAGAAATGCCATGGGGATGACAGTGTTGCATTTATTCTACTTGCTTATAACTTTCTGCCCTAAAAAACTACACACAGGACTGCTCTTCCCTGGTAAAGAGGAGTCCCATAGGCAGGAGTGGGAAGGGTTCTTTCTCTCCAGGCAAGCAGAAGTGCTGTCTCCTCCTCCCTGAAGTGAAGCTCTGGGTAAGGTACAGTTGTTGCCATGTGTGTCTAATGGCTCTTTGGTATTGTTTTGCACTCTGAAGCCCACTGGTGGACCATAGGCTGTACAAAAGGGTGAGTGTAGCTGCCTGCTAGCCAGTTCCTCTCTTCCATTTTAAATATATTTGCTTTCTGCTTGCTTGCATGGGGCTGCAGCCGAGATATGCCAGTTAAGTTTCACCTCCATTAATTATATAAAAGAATCCTGTACAAACTAACCCTACTGCAATGACTAACACTGCTGCTTTTGTAACAGGACAGAGCTCTGCAGTAGATGTTACCAATGCATGAATTTGTGAAAAAGGACATGTATATTCATCATGGGCATGCTTAGACGGCGTTGTCGGTGGAATATTTTTTCAGTATCCAAAATGGCTGTTAGTAGATGTTGGAACTTGACAGGGTCTGCACTCACACACACTCAGTGAGTACCGATGCCCGTTGCCATGGACTGTGACAGCCTTCAGGCTAGAGCGTAGGAAGCTGCAGTTCAGGTGCAGCCTACTCTAGATGAGTATTTGTTTCTGTCTGAGCCAGGTGGAAGAGCTCCTCACGTTGCTTTTTACTGCCAAAGGTGGTTAAGCACCAATGCTTATCTTCTAGAAGTTGGTCTTCGGTAAGTTACACATCTGGTTGCCTTTTTGACAACTGGGCCAGCTTTTTGACAGCTGCTTCTCTCATGTATTAATCCACTCCTCCAATGGGAAGGAAAACAAACTTGAAATGGAGATGCTGTAACTGTGTTACACTAAGTGACAAGAGAGCTTCTGTTGGGCGTCTGGTTCTCAGCATGAAAGAGTCCACTCACCTGTGTGCTTAGTCACGTTAGCGGCTGCTTTGCTCCCCTCCCTGACAGGAGGGTGGGAATAGGTGGGAGCATTCCCATGGCAGGTCACAGCCCCTGTACGAGCAGGGGATGGCCTGGCTCTCAAGGCACATGCCTCGATTGTCAGCAGGCTGCTCTGTTCCATCTCCCTTTAGAGGTTGTTAGGGCAGCAGGGTTTTTGTCAAAAACGGCCATCAGAAATACCATAATTTGTGTGCTTACTATTCCTGTTTTCAGCAAGGGAGGGGAGGCAGAGGGAGGGATGGCCTGGACTCCTGCTTCCATGTAACATTCAGGAAAAAAAAACCAAATTGTTCATCACAGAGTTTTGCTGACTTTAAATTGCAGAGATCATTTTCAAGACTCAAGAGTGAGAGTGTGAATTGGGCTTAAGCCTGCTGGAGACATCATTATTTGTTTAACTCTATTGAGCCCAACAAAGAAGCAGCAGTCAATAACATTTGTTTCCAAACTATGACGTTTATGCTACCATTTTTTGTTGCATATCCTCAGTTTTTTACTAGTTAAAATTTGGGTTCTTTACTAACAACAAATGAAGTAAGAATTGGAGGAAATGGGAGAAAAGGCCCAGAGGTGCCCTGAGGCTCTGCAGGGGCTGCATGGCGTAGGTGCAGCTGACGGGCAGGTTGTCAGCATTGCAGGAGAAACAGTTGTTGCACTTTAAAGCTTTGTGTATGTAACATATGATAAATTGTCAGGAAGCAGACTCTGGAAGTTTGGTAGCATTTGAAGGTTTTACCTGGAATGGCCAGTGATGTGGAATTGGTGGGGAAATGAGGGAGTTCTCTGCTTGTCTGGAAAAAGTAAACTGTGAGCTATCACAAAATGCATTGGCTGCTGTTCTGCTAAAGTAAATCTGTTACAGCAAATGATTCTTTGCATTCTGATAACAACCTGTGTGCGTGTGCTGCTGGCATGCACACCCACAAGACAAGTATTCCTGGACCTTCTGATGTGCACAGGCTGACACATCCCCCTGTGCCAAGGGAATGCCTGCAAATGTGTCTGTCTGTAATACACGAATTGGATGTATTCTGTACACAAGCTGTCATTCAGATAAATGATGGCAGCATTTGCTTCTGTGTTTCAGTTTTAAAACCTTTTCAAATTGATTTGATTATTTTTTCTGGATTTATTTGAGTTACAGTACACCAGGATCAGCAGAGGGAGAGGCAGGAGATTTTACTGGCCAACTCTTGTGAGACAAAACTTGATATCTTTCTGCAATAGAAATTAAAATACCTTCTAGGGGAAAAAAAAACCCATCTGATTGCTGTTACCTTTAAGTAATAGTTTTCATCTCAAGGACAGATGCTTCAGGGGAGAGATTTCAGCTACTTGCAGTGCCCCACTACACAAATGTTTGCCTGCTCATTGGTCAAACCATCTGCTATAGCCCCCTGCAAAGGAGAGCTTTGCTCTTAGTCCACATATAGAGGTGAACAAATTGCACGGCTGCTTGAAGTGTGACCCTCTCTGCCACAGCCTTGGCAGAGGGGATCTGGAGCTGATCACATGGAGCAAGGCTTTTCACATCACTAGGCCAGTCGAGCACTTTCTGCCTCTCTGGGGCCAAACAAGTGCACTTGTTACATGTGATCATGAGTAATAAAAACTGTATTCACTCACAGCATCTTTCATGTACAAATAGATCCCCTTACCCCCCACCACATTCTCATGGTTAGATTAAATGCTGCTCTCCAGTTTGGGGGAGTGTGCATGTAACACATGCTGACACCTGGAGTCAGTTCTCTGGTAAGTACAGCTTCATTTCATACCTGAATAAACAACATCTACTATGTTTTGTTGTTCTCTGCATACTCTTCCCTTTTTTGGCATTTTAGCAACAAACATTTTGCTACCCCTGTGCATCTAGGAATTGTATTTTTTGTGTGGGTTTGATCCATGCTGTGCGGGAGACATTGCTTTGGGGTACCTGGGTTCTTACATCTCTTAGTAAGACTCAGAATGGGAGAAAATTCTGAGGGATTGGGAAGTCCCTTTTGTTTGAGTTCAGGACAATATGCGAAAATGTCATATTGGGATGTGCATCAGTGTAGCAGCAACAAAAGTTTTCAAAATAATTTCTTTTTTCATTTACCTCTTGCAGGGGCTGAATGTATTTGGAGCTCAAATGTGTGTGTTAAATTGCAGACCATGTACTCTGGGGTGTCGTTCTTATTGGGCCTTTCTGTCTTTTTTGTTTTGCTGCCTAAATGAGGTATCTGGGAAAAGGCAAGAGCTCCCTTTTCTTAAATGTCCCACAGGCCATTTCAGCTCTCAGAGCAACAGGTAACTCACCAGCCAGCCTTCTCTGGCTCTTGCACCACCGTCCTATATACTGATCTTCAGCATTCAGACTCATTCAGCATTTCCTTGGCTGGGCGTTATGGAGTAAGTCTGATGAAGCAGCTTTGTGTTACGCTTTACCCATGAAGCCATCGTTTGCTGTGACTTTTCCTAAGTAGGCCTGGTTCATTTGCTGACACCCCGTACAGGACTGGGGAGGGGGAGAGAAGCTGCCACTTGCTGGGTCTGTTGCTTTCTACATTGCTTCAGCACGTACCGATGCAACCTCCTTCATGGTGTCCAAGTAAGTACCACAGTGCCAAGGGCAGGAGCTTTGTCTGGCTGGAGCGATCTGGGAACCAGGACACAGCTCCCAACAGTCAGGGTTCAAAGCTCATATTTGAAGTCATCTTCTCTTCCTTTTCTGTGTGTCAGCACCACAGCTGTTATTTCAGACACCTTATCAGTGGTCATCTCTATTGCACGTGCTTTTTCCTTACATCTGCTCTTCAGCACTTGCTGAGGGAATGACTTTGTACCTTAGAGGCACTTACGGTCTAGAGAAAATGTTATTTTTGAGGAGTTTTGTGTTCAAGGCTTGATCAGTGCAAAACCAAAGTTATGGTCCTTGCAGTTTTGTGCATCGTTTCAGAGCTGCTGGTGTAGGATGGTGCTTCTTATTTGGAGACCTGCAGCAGCTAGAGCCTGTTTCCCATTCTGGGGTACTCTGCTTGCAGCTGTGCCTCACTTGAGCTGCCCTCACCTCCAGTCCCAGACAGCTTGAGGCACTCCCAGAAGTGATCCGAGCTAGCGTGCTGGTGCTTGTAGACTCCTGGAGAGGTTTGCACACCATCTGACAGCACCCGACCTGCTGCTATCACTTTCTCTCGGTGCTCTCATTTTCTTTATTGTTTAAAAAAAAAAAAGTCTCACTGCAAGTCTGCCAAACTGGATTGAAACATCTTGTCTAAGAACATCCATTCTGCTGTTCCATTCTGTAAATCCCAGTAGTATTCTGTTTCTTAGAGCAGTTTATTATTGCTTGTAACTGCAAATGCTACACTTTAGTCCTCTTCCTCTGCCTCAATTTAAGAGTGGAAAAATATGAACCAAAGAAGATTGCCTTCTAGCTTGAAAGCAATGCTATGTTGTTCACATAAAATCTCTCCTGGCAGCACTTACTCAGAGGGTTTCTAATCTCAAGGGTTCTATTTGTCCAAAATTCTTCCCTGGTCAAGCTGTATTTTTTAACTGCAGTTGAAAATTTAGAGAATTTATTACACTGAGCCTTAGTGAAGAAGAAATACCAGCCCCCCTACTGACACTTTATATTGTTGTAACCAAATCAAAGTATCAATGAGTAAGGAACTCAGAGAAGAAGAGTTCAGTGAGGACTGAAAGGACTTCTAAGACACAGGAAAGGCTGCAGTACAGACTATCCAAGAAAAAATTAATTGGTTGAAGACAATTAGTTTTAGGTTCTCTTGACAAAGCCTTTCAGAGGAAGTGAATGGATTATCTTGGTCCTTGATGCGTGGTTCTGACACCTCCTGTTTAGCCTGGTTTGAGGAAGCAGCAAGGTGTTCACAACAGCACCTCAGTGCTTCTCCAGTGTCACTCCGGCCATAGATTGGCTCCATTTTTGGTAGCATTTGGAGGTACTTCAGTTCCCTCTGGCTGTGCCTGCTGCAGAGTCTGCAGTGAGCAGGGCTGCCCTGTGCCAGCTGTCAGGAGAAGGGAGAACTTCCCTAGCCTCCCAGTGCCAGCTCTGGAGTGAGGAGTAGAGACTGGCAGCTGCAGAGTGCAGGTCTTTGTACCTACTGGGCAGTGTCGTAATCGGTAGAGGACTCACAGTACCTACCTGCACTCCCATGTGCAGTGTGACACATGCACCATTACATATACAGAACACAGAGATTAGTTAATAAAAAAGTGCTATCTTGGGATGGTCATCATCTTGAAGCTTAAGTGTATAAATGCTGTGGAATGCAGGGTTTGTTTTAAACCACTGCATACTAAAGAGCATCTTTCAGTAATGTACCCATGGCAAATATGAGAGTCTGAACCATTACTGTAGGGAAATTTGGTACTAGTATGTGCTTGTGTTTTTAAGCAGTAATTATCATTGTACCTGCAACCATGTAAATTACACTTGACCAAGGAAAGTGTTACAAATGCAAAGCATTGGACATTGTCATGTGTGACAGCCTTGTCTCTCAATTGAAGAGACATGGATTTGATGAATGGACCACTTGGTGAATAAAGAACTGGCTGGGTGGCTGCACTCAGAGTTGTGGTCAATGGCTCATTGTCCATGTGGAGACAGTGGGGTCCCTCAGGGATCAGTGCTGGGGCTGATCCTGTTCAACAGCTTTGTCAGCGACATTGACAGTGGGATTGAGGGCATCCTCAGCAAGTTCACTGACAACACCGAGCTGTGTGTGTGCTGCAGTCACAGGCTGGAAGGAAGGGGTGGGCCATCCAGAGGCACCTTGACAGGCTTGAGAGGTGGGCCTATGAAAACCTCATGACGTTCAACAAAGCAAAGTGCAAGGTGTACACCCATCCCTGGAAGTGTTCAAGGTCAGGTTGGATAAGGCCTTGAACAACCTGGTCTAGTGGAAGGTGTGCCTGCCCATGGCAGGGGGGTTTGGACTAGATGATCTTTAAGGTCCTGTGCTAAGGCTGACTGCTGCAGTAATTACCTTCTGTTGGCATGTATGTTCCAGGCAAACAGATGCAATAGGTCTGCACCAGTACAGATACTGCATGCTGTAGGTTGAAGTTTGCAGCAAAGCATGTCATGCATTCTTCCAGCAAAAGTGCTTTGTTAGTGTAGCCTTTGCATGTGAAGTGCCAAAGTAAGGAATAGCATGTCTCAGTGAAAGAGCCACCAGCTTATTTAATGTGCATGTTCTCAGTGAGAGATTTATAATAACAGGTTAATTTTACATTACAGTACTGAAGTGCAACAGAAAACACTTGGAAGTTGCACTGCAAATCGTGCATTAATTGATGATATCTTGAACATAGTTAATCTAAGCCTTAAAAATTGTCCAGTGCAAAGAGGTACACCATGTTTTCTAGCATAGTACCACAGATCTTGGCACGCCTCCTGCTGCTAAGCAGCAGAGCAATAGAAGTATTAGCAATAAATTCAAGGGAGAGACTGCTTTTCTGCTGTAAGAAAAGAAACCCAAATATACTGAAGATGGGTAGTTTGTAATTTGTGAGTATTTTCAGTTCATTGTACCGGCCCTCCTCTGTTTCCTGAAAAGGTGATCTGGCCATACACAGCAGGTGAACCCCAGTGAACTCAGGTAGAAGTCAGGTTGTCAGCCTGAGTAGAGGCTTGCTGCTGCCTTCTGTGCAGTGCTGAAGCCTCCACTCCCTTGATATCAACAGGGTCTTTTAGACACCAGTTTGTGTAGACCCAAAATCTTCTTGTAGAAGATATCTCTGTGAAGTTGTAGTAGGCATTTGGGCTCAGCATAGCAGTGTCCAAGTAGGAATTGAGAACCCCCGATGCTGGTGGCTGCCTTGCCCCTTCCTCAGCTTGGGGATGAGAGCACTGCTTGGCACCTGGGGGAGCAGTACGGAGGCTCAGATTTCAGGAGTGCTGGGGCCCCTTCAGCAGTGGCCTTCAGACTCTCAAAACAGTGTGTGCATTTGGACTAGCACAGCCTCTGTCTTTCCATGCATTATATTCTCCAACAGGCCACTGGAATTGAGGTATTTAGTGAAGGTCTTACCTGCATATGGGTTAGTGTGGTTTGACCTCTGTTGGCCGCTTTCAACGAATACTGAGAATGCCTTTGAGTGCTAGAGCTTTGAGTCAGCTAAAACAGAGGTAAAAGTAGCCAGCTCCCTTTTGACTGTGGTTCTGAGTAATAGTACATGCAGAAAAATGAATAAATAAAGTGGTGAAATGGAGGTGTATTTATAAAGATCAATTTATAGCCTTCATTGTATCCTTGTATTAGCAAGCTGGTGCGAGCCAAAAGTGGATGTGTGGGTATAAGTCTACATACAGTAGCTCCAAACTCTCACTGCTGCTGATTAGCTCTCCCAATGTGCATTTATTTATTGTTAAATTCACTCACTTGTAGCTGGTTTCTGTTACACAGACTTGCATCTCTGACACAATTTTTTGTACCATACCTTTGCTATTTATCCTTTCAAGATTTTGCAACAGCACTTGAGCACTTGAGCATGTACATGCTTAGCTAAATCACCTTTCTTTTGTGCTGTGTTCTGCTCCTGTTGCAGGGGTCCTCCCCTTGCAGGAGCAGAGGGAAGACAGGTGGAGGCAAGTGGCAAAGGGATCTTACTGCAGAGGAGCTCCCTGCAAGCAGAGGCAGAGCCAGCCCCAAGCACAGCCAGCTGCCTTGTGGTTTAGGGACAGCATGGGGAGTCCCCCTGGATTTGGTCTGGCTCCTTTGCAGGGAGCCTGCACTGACACACAGCCAGGTTAAGTCTGAGGAGAGGATTGCTGCTGCCCCAGCACCAATACAGAGTTCTGTTTCACGTAACGGGGTTAAAAGGATTCCCTCCTCTTCATTCTTTTAATTTAACTTTTAACTCTTCCATCTTTCAGCGATGGCGCTTAGTTCTTATGCTGACAAGTGTTAGAGGAAGTAATGTATTGCATGCATTTTAGAGAGTTCTGAATGGGGGCACCAGGCCTCATCTAGGGAGGGTGACTCTTCCATGCTATAGGTTCATCACACTCAGCACACAGCATCCAGCATCCTCCACTGCTGGCTGGGAAAACACACAAATCTATTCCCAACAACATGCTAGAAAATACAGCCCCCAGCAGTTGGAATACGTGTGAAACACCTTTTCTCACACCCATACCAATTCTTCTGCTTGCATATAAACACTTTCTTATGTGAAATTCTGTATCAACATCAAGCTTCCTTTCCTAGTAGGATGGACTGATTTTTCCCCTCTGTACTGGCCACGACATCAGGCTGTCACTGCCTCAACACTGTGTGGAGAAAAGAGGTCAGCGCTGAACAACCCCTTTGCCATGACAAATAAGAGCAGCTGCAGGGTCAGTTAGAGAACAGCAGTCCGGAAAACCCCAAGCAATTAGATAGGCTAACACCAGAACAAAGCCCAGCTGTAGTTGCAAATACTGGGGAAAAACAGTAGCTGGAACTAGGGATATGTCTCCAGATGTGTTTGTCTCAGATCTCTCCTGGCCCATTCTTGCACTTCCAACTGTTACGGTGTCAGGAAGGTGTTACCCTCCTGTCATTTCTCTGAGAGCTGGCTCTTCTGCACGGGAAGCTGGACTGAGGAGTCCTTTTGATTGTTCTGTGTCTTCAAGAGATTTGCAATAGAAGTATTACATAGCTCCTCTTTGTTTTTTCAGAGTGAAAGAATTGAAAAAGGCCAAGGAACTTGAAGATACGCAGCAGCATCCCGTAGCAATGTGACATTGCTTTTCAGACTGTTTTCATTTTCTGTTTTTAGCAGAGACATGCAACAACAACAAAAATACCCACTGCAGTTCTGGAAATACCAGCTGCAGGATTTTAACAGTAATGTTTTGGTCATTGCATTTGCACTTTCATGGACAACTTTTAATTTGTTCAGCAAGACATCTTGGAACTCAATCTTCTGTTGGATCGTTGGGAAAACAAAAGACACCAGGAAGAAATTGTGAGTTGCTTCATTCTCCGAGAAGGAACGAAGAAGCGATTAATTATCCTTTTCATATAGGGCTGTATTAAACAACATGTGGAACTGTACAAATATTATACCAAAAATATTGTTCAGAAAAGGTGGGAATGCACAAGCAACACAAGAATGCTGTTCCTGCACCTGTCAGTCATCTCCAAGAAACTGAAGCTTTGAGAGTCTCAGTGGAGGGGCTTAGATCAGTACATCTTTATTGGGTCCATGCATCCTCATTTCCTTCGCACTCCTGTCTTTTGTGTTTTATTTAAACCTCTACAGCACACTTAATGCAACTTTTTAAATCTGCAGGTTTTTAATACATCCTGTGGGAACTTACAGAAGGGGTTGGTGTGTGAGAGACACGGGTAATGCATGAGAATGGAGAGAGCAGCTTAAGCAAGTTTTAAACACTTTTTTTGGTATTTTTACTAGAACCTGCAAACATATCAACTGTCATGTACTTTCTCTCATATTCAGCACTTTATTTTCTAGCCTTACCTTCATGTACTATTGTTTTAATTAAGTTCTTAAATAATTTGTAAAACATGTAGCTTTTTCTCTTATGTCAAACCTCTTGTCATTTTGCAGAGTCACGTACATATGTTGCCTGGACATTTTAAGCCACCTAAAGATCAGTGGTGCTGCATTCTGGCCAGTAAATTTCTTATTTTGGCTACTTCATCGAAATCTGGGCAGTTTTCTGTATATATAGAAGGTAGAAATGGAAAATGAGAAAAAAATATTTGAAAGGGAATATATTGATTAATTACTAAATATTTTATTCACAAAGGGTCAATAACTTGGCAAGATAAAATTATTATTTGTATAGTTTTGTCTGAATGAACCAGAAGAGTGTGGATGTATTGTTTGTATATATTGTATATATTAAAACAAAGAGATATGTGCATGAACTCAAGAAAAAGAAATGAACAAAGCAAAGCATTAGTGGCTATGGTCTGTAAAATGAAACAAAAACTTTATTTCACTATAAGAAACTTTATTTTAAATGTTCTTTAGAAGAACATTTTTGCTAAAGCATGACTAAATGGCAAAAAAGAGCTACTGTATTTAGACTTAGGAAAAAAAGGCAGAGCAACATTACTTTAAAAAAAAAAAAAAAAGAAAAAAAGGATATGTTTACATTTGATTTTGGCTACCAGGAGTTTGGTTCAGTTCGGTTTAATTTATATATTCCTTGCTTTTTTTTTTCCCCCCCGTCTTTTTTTTTTCCTTTCTTTCTTTTTTTTTTTTTTTTTTTGCCAATGGTGCCAAGTAATGTGAATGCTAATATTGCTTAAGAAAATTAAGTTACTTTTGCAAAGCAGATAATCATAAGAGTACAGAAACCGTATCTAGCTTAACACCATACACTCACTCCAATAAAGAACACTTAGAATGAACATAAAATGAAAAAAATAAATAAATAGTACAAAAGTAGAAAATATGTTTCACATTTTCATATCTCCTGCTGGAAGTCAGAAAATGTAATAAAAATTGCACAAAAAATTTAAAAAAATTAAGTAAAACTTAAAAAAAAGATGCAAACTGATCTTGTAGGGGTGTCATGGTATATTGCTATTTCCACATAGTGAGGAGCCAAAGAAATTAGATTTTTTTAAAATTGAACTACTAATTTAAAATTGTCACAGATTCTGAACAATGGGAACCAGGTTCTGATCTTCATTACATAGGAATGTAAGGGAAGAAACTCCTGAAGTCCATGTCGTTACTGTGGGTCACGTACATGTATCTGAGATCAGAAACTGCTCCTGTCTGTTTGTCTCACTTGTGGCAGTTTAAAATTTCTGAATGGACTCGTGTAAATCTGAGATTGTTAGTTTCGGAATAGTTGTTCTTGCTTGATCCCGGCCACCAACTGCAATGTTTAAACGCAGGGCTTGTTGTGAAGCCAAAAAATATTCACATATAAGAAGCTTTGAAACTGGTGTCTTTACAAGAAGAGTAAAAACAAAGATTGTGGCAAAAAAACTGGGGTCAGTGCTCTTGGTGCCTTTTCTATAATTGTACCTGTTTTTAATTACTTCCTTTCACTGCCAGCATTGAATTATAGTAGATGTGCTATAGCTCATTATCAGAATTCTCTTGTACATTTCTGAACTGCTGCTTTATGACCTGATTCAATTCTAAAAAAGGGAAAAAGGCAAAATGAATGGCCTGGCACTCACGCTGTGCCTGTGGGCAGCCTTGTAGCCTCCATTTACTGTCTGCAATTGGAACCTTAACCATTAAATTTTCCTCTCACGCCAAAATAGAACAGGAGACACTGAAGAATCTCCTTTGGAATGAATTGGAAATGCTCTGTATTAGTACTGGAAGAACTCTGACATTTTGAAAGTGAAATATTGTATCCATTAACCAATACGTGACAATATAGAATTGATCTGTTCTTAACAAGAGTAGTGACCTCAGTGGAAATGTTTTAACTCCTTGTCTTTACAGAAAATGATTCAGTAATATACAGAGCTATTTCAAATTACTCTTCCAGATCCATGGGCCTGGTGGTGTATCTACTAATCTAGATCCTGCTTCAGCCAAACGTTTAAGCCTGTACTGGTGTTAACCATGCCGGCAGTTCCGCGGGCGCAGCAGAACTCCCCGCATGCTTGAAGCCAGGTACAGCTCCCAAGTGCTTTGTTGTGTCGGGCCGTAACCCTTCAGTGTGTCACTGGGGAGGGAGAAGGACTCCCCTGCAGTGAAGTGATTCTGCGAACCCTCTTCTTGGTTGTGGAACTTATATTTTCACCGAAGATAAGTAAGTGCAGCTTTCTAGGAAAATTCAAACTCCCAAGTGCCAGGAGCCAGATCTTCTGTCTTCTGATAATGGAACCGCTCCTTTGTGAAACACATTCGACAGCAGTAATACTGTGTGAAAGAAATACAGAATATAACATGAACCCCCTCTCTGGTTGCACGCTTATGGCAGTTCCACACAATAGCTGGTGCCCAATGGGGGGTCCCCAAGACTTGCATGTAAAACTAGTATAGATGTCTTCTCTTTTGTAAGTTTTATTTTTGTAACCGTGCATGTAAAGCATCACTGAATCAATGGATCTGTTGAAGAACTCAGCTGCTGGAACCATGCAAAATGTTTTGAATTGCCCTTAAAATATGGAAAATGTTTTCTGAATGCTTTATATTCTTTCTGCTGTAAATTAAAAACAAAGAAAATTTCCCCATACAAAGTGTGTGCCTTCTTTTAAACACATCTCCTCCATCCTAGTTTGAGAGTGATGTAGCCCTTTAGTCACTGTAAGGAACCATGAAAAAAATGCATTTCTTCTCTACATGATCTGCTTGTTAAGTATACTGCATCTGATTTCTCACAGGTTATAATGTAACAGCCTGCCCATGAGCAGGTGCAACCCCCAGAGCTTTTCTGAGATCAGATTGTTTTCAGTTCCTGTCAGTGGACAATCACTTCCAGGGCTTTTCATAAGAAACCATATGTACCTGGTAGCAAAATGCTAAATCCTACAGTGTGCACAAAGCAGAGTCAAATCCTAGGAGAATTCAAGAGGGTTGCTGATGCAGATATGTAAGAGGTCATAATAATACAGATAACTGAGACACAGTAACTTTGCACTGATCAGATACAGAAGTTACACAAATCGGCCCTCCGTAATGAAACTTTTGTATCAAACTACTACAAGGCCAGCCTAGCAGGGAAAACCAAGTTTAATAGTCATCTGGTATGCGAAAGACTCTGTTAGTAGTGCTGTAAGTTCTTCCAAAACCCAGAACCACAACAGAAGACGAGATTTCATTTAGAGAGTTTATTTTTGACTACAGACAGACAAAGTTTAATTATGTTCTCTTGAAGAATAAATCAGCATTTAACTCCCCAAATTGATCTCAGCTACTTCCCCATTTTTCCTATTTACATACCTGTTAATTGCCGAGTTCTTTAGTATTGTAGTGGGTTGACCCTGTACTGAAAGTAGACACTGCTGTCTGCTCACTGCCCCACCTTCCCCCTTCCACCAGTGGAATGGTGGAAGAGAACTGGAAGACCAAATATGAGGGGAAAAAATGTCTGGAGTGAGAAACAGCCGGTTTAATAAGTGAAGGGGGAAAGGGGAACCGAGCCCGAGGGCGGAACCGAGCCCGAGGGCGGATCAGGCCCCGCCTCCCGCCGCGGGGCTGTGGCCACACAGCGGGCCCGGCGCGGCGGGAGGGCGCCCCCCTGCGGCCGCGCGCCCGACGGCTGCCTGGGGGCGTGGCCCCGGCCGGGCCCCACCCCTGCCCCGGGTCCCGCCCGCAGGCCCCGCCCCTCTGACGTCACCCCGGGGCGCCGTCGGCGCCGAGCACAGTTCCCGCTGGACCCGCCCGGGCGCTGCGGCCGCGGCCCTTCCCGCCGGCACGATGTGAGTGCGGGGCCGTGCGGGGCCGTGCGGGGGACGCGCGGGAGGACGCGCGGGAGGACGGGCAGGGGCGCCGGGCAGCGGCGCCGGGCCCGGCCGCGCCCAGGCGGGCGGGGGTTCCCAGAGCGGCTGCGCAGAGGCCCCGCCCGGCCCCCGCTCGGGCCGGTACCGGGGCGCTGGGCTGGCCGGGCCGGGCTGTTCCGCCCGTCCCCGGGCGCCTGTTAGAGCGGGGCCGCCCCGCCGGGGCAGCGCCTGCTGGGCACGGGGGCGTTATTGTGTTTGGAGGTGTCATGTCCGAGACTCTTCCCCTGTAACTAGCAGTGAAATAGAACCAAAGGTTGGCGGAAGTGCCAAAACAGTCGAGTGGTGATGCTGGCCTGTACGGGGCCTGCTCCCAGCCTCGCCCCGGGCTTCCCGGCTCACGCCTTTTGCGTGTACACGTTTGCTCTCTCTCCGTGGAACTTAAAGTGAATGTATAAATGTGTAAATACAGGAAATAGTCAGACTTGGCTGTTTGGAGTGTCAGGATGCGCTAAACAAGGGTCTGATGTGGAAGAAATAATAACATAGAAAAGGAAATTGACGACAGTCTGTAGTTCTAGAGGTCTGCAAAAAACCTGGCAAAGCAGTGAAAAGGGTATGAGGAGTATGTACAGGAACTCTTGCGTCCATTACAAAGATGCAGAGCGTTGAAGCTGGTAAAAACCCCCCCTCTGTTATGAAATCAAAGCTGACCAGAAGTAAATTCTTGTATATGCCAGATTCTTTTTCCTTCTGGTGCTTTCACTTGCTCCATATCAACTGTTTCAAAATAGTAGAGACAGCCAACAACAGAGAAGCACGTAGTCAGAATAACCATTAAGTTTTTATATTTAATTTTTTTGTAAATACTGTAGCTTGAAACTTAGTATTTGTGTTCATAGTGGAAAGCAAGAACACCCCTGAGCCTAAACTCTTGACTCCTTGAGCCCTGAACCATGGTTGGAGCTGTCCTGTACCTTATTGCAAAATGTGGTATTAGCAAGCCATTGCTGTCTCTTAGAATGGCAGGCAGTTTGTTGACAAGATGTTTGGAACACAGTGTGACTTGCACCTAATGTCAGCTGTTAAAACACCATTTCTTCAGTAGGAAACTACCCGACATTTACTCAAAGGATACATCTCAGGAATGTCAGATGAATAATGATGACTTTCTATACTGCAGGTCAGCCAGTATCCCTGGAAGCTCAAATGTGGCTGCTGGCAGTAATCGTCGGCTTCAGCAAACTCAACACCAAGTAGATGAGGTAAAAGTCTAGTCCAATAGCAGTGTCATTGTTTTCCTTCAGGAAACCTGTAAAACTAGAAGAGATTTTTTACCAAAGCAGTTTTCCCTTCATTATATGAAGGGGAAGTAGAGAGAGGTTACCAGTGTCCAAATATTAGCTGCAATCTTGCTGCTTGAGGATTTGGCAAAATTAAAGATAAAAACCTTTGTTCTTACAGAGAAAAAGCTTTTTTCTCATCAGTAGCCATGAAGGCTGACTGCCAAATATGATGTGTCTAGATTTTTGTGGAGTCCAAAAGCCAGGCTGGCTAGCAAGAGTATTTTTTGACATATGGTTTACTATCATGTTTATATGCCTCAACTCCTTCTGAAGCGGCTCAGGAATTATTTCCCAGGTTTGAAGGAATGCCAGCACTACTGGCACTACTGACTTTTTAAAGTAGGTATTAGGGGCTTCCAGCCCAACTGTGAATTCCAGGGTTTTGTTTAAGCTTATGACTGCATATATTAAAAGGCAATAGCTCCTGCTTCTGAAAAGAGAACACTGGTGTTGCTGTCTGTTGCCTGTGATTGTGTTCTACCATGGGTTATACAACTGGTAACTTACTGTAAGCATTAAACTGGTGTAGGTTGTTGACATCATGAGAGTGAATGTGGACAAGGTATTGGAGCGAGATCAGAAGCTGTCAGAGCTGGATGACCGTGCTGATGCACTGCAAGCAGGAGCTTCCCAATTTGAGACCAGTGCAGCCAAGCTGAAAAGGAAGTATTGGTGGAAGAACTGTAAGGTAACCTTCCCTTGTGTACTTATGTTGTGCAGTATTACAGGTAACACTATTACAATTGGCATCCCAAAAGGTAGAAGAAGAGATTACTTTAGCCAATGTTGTTTAACTTACAGCATCTAGCTTTTTAAAGCTTGACATAGTGGCTGGGTGAAGGAATGAAAAGCTGGACTAGAGGCCATGCTGCCCTATGCAAGATCTTGTGTAACATGGTAATGGCCAGTGGGGAAACACGTCAGTAATCTGAGGTGTTGAGGAACAGGAAGAAAAGCGTAAAAATGCATAGCTTGAGTTAAAGTACAGGAAGTATTAGAAAGTGGAAGAAGCTCACTCAGACTCCTGTACTTGTAGCTGTTGGCAAAGGTTGGAATCATCTTTGGTGAGTAACAAAGACTTGTGTATTCACTTGAGACAACCTCTGTGTGAAGGAGACTGTACTGCTGTGTTTTGTCTGTGTGCATGACCTGCCATCTCTAAGTGTGGATCAAGCTTGCTTACCCAAGAAGCTTTGCTTGCCATGTTAGACCTGACACATGGTGCTAAATTCCCTTGAATGGGCTGTTTTCCTGTATCCTGAGGGGCAGTTAGTGCTGTTGCATGGTTTGTAGTAAGCATTGTGTGGCTTCTTTTCACAGATGTGGGCAATATTGATAGCTGTTGTTGTCATTATCATCATCATCATCATCATCGGTAAGTTTCACCAAAGTGGGGATTCCTCATAGGCTTGGAATTAATGGTGCTAATTCACTGACTGGTACAGTTTAAATAAAGCCAGGATGCTCAAATAGAAGTACTACTTCAACATTAATTTGAAGTAGTAGTGACAGCTTTAACAAGCATTGTTTGCAGTGAATGGTAAACTGGGACTACTGTGGGAGCTCCGGGACCTGAATCTCAACCACCTTGCTATGAAAATAGCAAGAACTTAGAAACCAGGAACAGACGTGCTTCTTTTTTTTTTTTTTTTAGCGGCATGTTGCAGAAGTATAAGATGAAATTTCACACACCTCCCTTGTCTGAGAACTATTCATCATTTGCCGTAGCTTCCTGCTAGATAAACCTCTTTTGGTTTGGGAGTTCCAAGTGCACTGCCATAGCAGGGAGGTTTTCTTTGAGTAGAGGTTTTGCTGCCAGATGAAATGAGTATAACGTTGGGTTAGGATGGAGAGCCAGGGAATGCATAGTTCAGTCTTTGAGTCCCCATGTAATCACCAGATATTTAATGGGAAGACAAAGGTTTTAAGTTTGTGCCGTGAACAGTAACAAACACTGCAGTAACTGCTGACATCAGAGATGTCATCCTGGGTGAGAAGTACTGGAAGGCAAGAACAAAGGAAGAATGCAGCTAAGAAAACCAACATGGGCAAATTCTTAGATTTAGAGGATTTAAGAGGGATTTATCTTTATTATCTTAAATTCTTAAAACACAGGACTGTTATGGTGAGGAGCTGAAGGACACTGCCCCACTTCTTTCTTTTTTTTGTAGTCTCGACTAGTTCATGAGTTACAGGAAGAAACTCAGATCAACTGAAGGTGCCTCTGAATCTTCAGCCTCTCCACTTCAAACCTGCTGCATTTTCAGTCCATTTACTGCTGTTTAAAGCAAAACTATTTTCATTACTGAAATGTTAACTAACTTTACTGGTTGCCTTAAGACACTCCTGCCATTAATTACTAACAAGCACAGCTCACCACTTGCACAGTGCCTTAATAAAGTGGGGTGCGGAGCTTGTGAGGCGGACCCGGCTCTGGAGCTGCGCGACCGCCGCTGTTCTCGCCCCGCGGTTCTGCGCGCGCGCGGGCCCCGCCCCTGTCCCGGCCCCGCCCAGGGGCGGCCCCGGCCCCGCACGTGGCGGTGGGGCAGGCGCGCGCACGGGGGCCGCGTGCGGTGCCGCGTGAGAGGCGGGGCCAGCGCACGCGGGGCCGCGGCCCCGCCCCGCTGAGCGCGGTGTCCTCCAATAAACGGCTCTGACCCCGCCTCCGCCTCCTCCTCTGTTCGCACGTGGCGGGGGTGTGTGGGAGAGGGGCCGCCGCGTGCGCCGCGTTACGTAACCGCGCGGGACGGGGGCGCGGCCCCTGAGGGCGCTCCCGGCCCGGAGCGGGAGCAGCCTGGGGTCGGCGGGACGGGCGCGGCGTCGGGGGGGCTCGGAGGGGCGGGAAGACGAAGCGGAAGCCGCTCGGGATCAGCCGGGGTCTTTTGCGAGGAATCCGCCCGAGCGGTGAGCTGAGGGAGTGCGCGCCGGAGAGCAGAGCGGGAGCGCAGAACCGGCCCCGGTGCCCGCTCCGCTCGGCGGGAGGAGCAGAGGGGACACCGCTCCTCCCGCTGTCTCCTGGGGCGGCGCGTGTTCTCCCTGCAGCACCGGCGCCAGGACCGCGGGCCAAGGGTCTGGCTGTGCTGAGGGGCCGTGGCGGCCGATGCCCCCGCGCTGTGTCGCTCAGCGGAGCCGAGATGGACGCGGGCGAAGGCCGAGGGGGCAGCGCGGAGCACGGCGCGGGTCAGTGCCCGGGGGCCGGGCGGGAGCCAGCGGCGACGCCGCGGGGCGCTGCGGGCGCTCGGTGCACGGCATGTGCGGGAACCGACTGCGGCGGGACGGAGCTCCACAGCCCCGAGTCCAGCGGCGGCTCGGCCGCCGGCAAAGCCAACAGGTAACCGGGCGGGCGGAGCCGGGGACCCGTCGCGGCCGTGACCCGTGGGGCTGCTCGGGGGACTGCGGGGGACACGGGCCGCGGCGTGTGCAGGGGGGTGAGCCCGCTGCTGCTGCGCGGCTCCTTGAGATGTGCCTGAGTCTGAGATCGCCTGAGCCATGTACGGCAGTGACCCTGTGCTAGCCTCTGTGTGTACTTCATCTTAAGGCCTAATTTGGCGGTACCAAAGCAGAAATTACTGAAATAATGTTTTTCCTGGACGTTCAGAAAATCAGTGAGATGGTAACTTCTTTTATTTTTTAATTCATAAAATAGTTCAAGATCTGTAATTCATGAAATGTTGAACTGGCTTGTTAACATGCCATACTTGAACCTATGTAATGGTTTATATAATAAGAGTATGATACTAATAAAAATGCCAAATGGACAAAAGTTATTAAAAACAATCGTGTTCATATCCCATCTGTAGGATTAGAATCTCATTTGAGAATACTGACTGCTTATTTTTTAGTCACTGAAATAAATGTAAGAAGAGGGAGATTTTGCCTTTTAACAATTCTGCGGCTGTTGAAGCTAACAACTCAAAAGTATAATGAAGACTGAAGTCATGTGAGGAATGAAATCTTTGCATCAGGTGTATTTTGAGAACCTCATGGTGCTTATAACGAGATGCAGACTTGAAGGCTGTAAAAACTTAGAGAGATCAAGAATCAGCACCTATTAATGATTTTAATATTAGTGAGATTTACAAAATCTAGAGTAAACATCAGCTTATTTTTAGTTGCTAAGCATCTTGAGAAGCAGAGTGGTTTTGATGGGACTTTGCCATCCATGACATATTCAAGTTGGAAACAAGGAAGGTAGAGAACACTTCAAGTAGCAAAGAAGCGAGAAAAATACAACAGGAAATTTAGTGAAGGAGAATTAGGACGTTTCTGGATATTGTGTGATACTGCGGCCAATCCCATAAAATGTTGGTTTAGTGAATAATTTTAATTCAGTGATAGAAAAGAAAGCTTCTATACCAGAATTCTCTGGTAAAGTTTAACCTCTGTTTTACAGTGAGCAGCTGAATTGGAGCCAGTCTCACAGAGATCTGCTGATGATGATCCAAGAAATGAAAAGGTGTTTGCCTGAAGAGAAAAGGAATTCCAGCAAGTCCAGCACCATCAGTGCTCTCAACTACGCCTTGCAGTGTGTCCAGCAGGTCCGAGGTATGTGTGGAGAAAATCTGTAAGAACAGCAGCATGGTATGAATAGATGTGTCTGACAACAGATAGCATTAAAACAAAAGAATGCATTCTAGTATCCTGCTAACAGTTGACTTTCTGAAGCACTGTGGGTTTTTCGTTGGTTTTTTTTGTTAAACAATCATGTTATCTTTTCTGTTGAAATACCCACCCACTGCTTCTCTTTTCTTCAGAGTCCCATAGCTAATTAAGGTGCCTACTAGTACCTTTCTGTATATATTGAAAAAACATCATTCCCATCCCACTTTGAAAAATTATTGGATAGTTTGTCTTTTTCAACAGAACTAGGTAGTAAAATTGTTCTTTTGCCATCACATTCTGTCCTTTCTACTTCTTCATGCTTGTTTTCTGTAACATAACTAGGTCGCTCCAGTAGTATAATCAGTATTCCTTTTCCCTTTGTCACTACACAGACCTTCTTCATCTCACCTTGGACTTCACCAAAAAGATGACAAAAGTACAAGGGCTGTAAGAAATACTTTCAAAGTAGTCTCCTTACTGACTTACTTGTGTTTGTTTTGCTTTTCTGTTTGTTTTTTTTTCAATTAGCAAACAATGACTTTTTCCAGGCTCTGAATGACCGAAGAGTGTTTCAGACTGATGTGGTGACATACAGCATAGAAGAGTTGGTGGCAGTTGCATCTGAACACACTCCAAAAAACACTGTAAGAATTCAGGCACACTCGAGGAGTTCATCACTTGCCACTCACTCTATTTAGTCTCCTTACATCATTCTGTGGAAATAGAATGTGTAAAATTGAAAGGCCTTTAATTTTTAGCCAGAGAGGCCTTAAAGTTAGATCAAGACTACTACTTATCTGTGCTGTCTCAGGGTACCCAATGATAATGAGTAGAAGAAATACTAATTTTTCTTCTTTTTTTTTTCCAAGCAACAGATAGCTCTTTGAGAATTCATTTACAGTGTAGTAATCTCTTGAAACAGCAAAAAGTTTTCAAAACCAATCAAGCTTAGAGTTTTGAGGGGCTTTTTTTTTCTGTTCGTACTCTGAATTTAATTTTTTTTTCTTGTTTTGCAATATCTGTCATGCTTTCTGGCTCTGCTTTAAAGAAAAGAGTGTTTTTTGAAATTCAGTACTGTTAGATGCTGTATCAGAAGTATTGCAAATGCTTGCTATTTGAAAAGCTCATGAGTGGTTTTGTATGTGGAATTGTAGTGAACCCTCTGAAATTTGGGGAGAAGTGTGTGGAGTGATAACCAGTCCTTCTGGACAAAGACAAGCATCACTCTGATTGGTTTCAGTTTTGATACTGCAGTTTTACTAGCATTTATAAATCTTGAGTATGCTGTTATGGCATTGGAGAGTGTAGTAGTTTACACACTACTTTAATTGGATGCTAAATTAACACATTTTTGAACTTCATCCTGAGATTGTGGTATGTGGTGGTTTGGGGTTGATTTGTTTGTTTTGGGGTTGTTTTGCTTTTTATCTTTACAATATCACTGCCATGTTTGGGGGGACGATTGCCTTTAACATTTGTTTTCCAGGACACATTTGTGGCTGTATTTTCTTTGCTTTCTGGACGCATAGTACATATTTCTGAGCAGGCAGCATCTATCCTAAACTATAAGAAGAAAGTGTTGGACTCTTCCCGGTTTGTAGAGTTGCTTGTCCCTCAGGATGTGAGTGTGTTCTACACACACACCGATCACTCTCACCTGCCACTTTGGAGCATGGAAAGTGAAACAGGTGGGACTTGGCAATGCTTTTAAATGTTCTATGTGTCTTTCTGTCTTTACAGAATGAGGGTAGAATAGTAGTTCATTTTAAATGCTTATGCTAGCAGTATACATCAGCAACACTTGTTTCCCTTCCACTTTGAAAACTGCAGTGGCTGTGGGATTAGTTCTTGCTAGTCTCCTAGAGGCTTGACTCTTACTTGGGGTAAGTAAAAGACAGATACTTCGTTGTTTCATGTACCATCTTACTCATTCCAAATACTGCTGCTTTTTGAAAAGAAACTAGAGGTCTAATTGTGAATTTGAAGTTGTTTAATCTATACCTTATAGTTGCTTAGGTGCTTTGTCTTTATGGTCCACTTGCTTCCTGTTGTGAATATAACTCACCAAAACCAAGTTTTAAGCTGACTTGCTGTTTAGTGCTGGATGTGTCTAAACTGTGACTTTTGAGTCCTGTGTTATTTGTGAGCAATTTAAACGTAGCTGGCATTCCACGGGTGTGTCTTTTGCCCACCTAGACATGGGTTGTTCTGAGGCTGTTCTGGTATCAGATCTGAGAAGTCCAAAGTCCTTGCTGTCAAAGGATGGTGAGACATCTGGAGGTTGCAAATGCTAACATGCCAGGGATTCCACAACTTGGCAGCCAGTCACGTGCTTGCCCAGCAGAGCAGAGGCACCCCAATGGAGTTGTTCTTGCCTGTATATAGTTTTTGTTACATGGTTCATAAAGCCAGGAAATGTCAACTTTGCTTTTCATAGTGGTGCACTGGAGAAAGGATTTTTTTTTTTCAGGTCATACACATTTCCTCTGAATTTAGTTCCAAGTCAGCCACTTCCCAAAGAGTGAGTGGGCTGGAGAAGAGAGGTAACATTTGAGGTGGGAGCAGACTGTTGAACAGCTAATTCAGTAGCTAATGAAGAGTAGGTTGTGAGACTTCAGTCTTGCTCAGAAAGTCTGGAGAATGCAGAGTTTAAAATAGTTCTGATAGGTGTGACCTTTTTGAGCATATCAACTGATACTTTCAATGTGTTCTTCTTATTAGCTTCTCTGTATGAATATGCCCAGGTGAAATCCTTTTTCTGCAGGATCAGGTAAGTACATTATTACAAGGGTACCATACTAGGCAGAAACTGTTCTATTGTTACAGCTGACCAGTGTGAAACTCCATTACAAAATGGGCTTCTTGTGTTTAATATTGGCAGCCAGTAGGACACTTTGAGTGTCTTTCCCAGAATGATGCATAAACTTGCACGGGGATAGAAGAAAAACTGTTCATACATATTTCTTTTGGATCTATAAGTTTCCTTCTGTACTGTCATGCAGGAGAAGAATGATCTTGTTTGGGGGTGGAGGCAAAGATTGTTTTGCTTAAGATTAAGATTACTTGAGAGTTTGTGATGAAAGCATTAGCAGAAACTCAGTCACCTGAGTCCCAGTGTGAGACCTGACTCCTGAGATACTACATGCTGTCACTAGGGATGCTGTTTGTTGCTTTATACCTGACTAATCTTAGAGCTAAAAGAAGAAAAAACCTGAAGTTGGCCTTTCATCTTCAGTGCAGTTCTGTTCCAGACTCAGGCTATCTCTTGATTTTAGTAAGAACTGTTTGCTTCTGAGCAGATATAACACTTACTCCATCTTTCAGTTGATCATTGATTCATTCATATGTGTTTCAAAAACCTGAGCTCTAAAATCATTTGTATCTTGAATTGTGTAAGGGCACCTGGAATAAATACAGCAGGACGGATAGCAATGTTAACTTGGGGGAACTGTTTGTAAACATTTTACAGTAGTTTTTTTTATGTTTTCTTAAGACATCTGCCTCTACTTCCCTTACATAACAGATCATTTGATTATGTTAACATCACAAATAAAAATATTTTTTCACAGGCACACAGTAGGCTTAAGTAAGAAAATGGGGTTTTGTGAGTTAAATTTCTGCTGTATCCAATTTCCGTTTGTATCTTTTGTTTTCCCAAAGGCAAGGGTGTCAGAAGTAGGTTTTATTACACTAGCTTCTCTCTAGAATCATTTTACAAGACTAAGTGTGGAATAAGAAAGTAACTTTTAGTGTAAGTGATAATCTCCAAAAATTTATCTCAGTTCTGTCAGAGCTGGGTAAGATGCTGCAATTATAACACTTGCAATAGAAAGGGGCAGTCGCTAATGCAGCTGTTGCAAAGCCATGGTTAAGATCTCATCTACAATGTTGTGTGCTGCTACTGTTCACCGTGGTCTAGGAAGACAAATTCTCATGGAAGGCAGTCAAAGAATAACAACAAGGCTGGAGGAGTCTTACTTACGTAACTCTGTGAAACAAAACTTCAGTGAGTCAGGGTTTTTTTTTTCTGTAAGAGTGGTACAGAATAAACAACAAACAGAAAAAGAACTGTTTATCTTGAAGGAGAGCACAAAACCAAATGAATGGTTCTTGTGAATACGTTTGGACTGAGAATTAGAAGGTAGCCTTTAACCATTAGAGGAATAGTATTTCTAGACAACCTCTGAATGCAAGCACTGGAGGCAAAACACCTACTTGATTTTGAGTGGAGAGAGATCAGTATTGCTGAATCACAAGGGAGTGTGTGTAGGACCTGATTATCTGGGTCTGTGTGCTCAGCATAACTTCTCCATGCAGGGCTCTAAGCCCTGACACAAAGTATGTGAGTCTTGAAGCAGTGTGTGAATCCCTTTTACTTTTCCTCAGGGGTGGTAAAGACCAAGAACGAGAAACACGTTGTTACCCCTTCCGAATCACGCCATACTTGGTCCACGTGTGTACTTCTGTCCATGTGGATGCAGAATCCTGCTGCTTAGCTTTGGCTGAGAAAATTCACTCTGGATATGAAGGCAAGTCAGGAGATTCCAGTGAATGCAGTTTATGAAAGTCTGCCTCTTTTGTTTAGAACTTGTGCTTGGGTAGTCTCACCTGTGTAACTTGCAGCTTGTGTGTGCATGTGTGTGAATACAGAGCATCTCTGCTGCTTTTGCCAAGCCCCAAAGCATTTCACCTCTCCTCGTTATTTTTAATTTGGAGAGAAGTCTGTAGCGTCTAAAAATCTGTAATGTTTTGTAATGTAATGAATCGGTCAGAAAGCAGTGAACAATTAAAAAGTTCAGGAGCCAATAAATCTCTATCATGAGCAAAAGTAATGCCTAGGTTTTGTCTTAGTGCATATTTTATTTTTATTAGCTCCTCGAATTCCTATGGATAAAAGAATCTTCACCACCACTCACACCCCTGGATGTGTTTTTCTGGACATAGATGACAGGTGAGAGATTTGAGTCTTAAGACGTGTGAGGTGTACATGGAGAAGTAGGAAAAAATCCCTTGATGATACAGCTAGAGACCCAAATAAAGATAGTTGAACTATGCAACTGGCAATAGTTAATAAAACAGTTTTGTGTTAGTCCACTCATGGAAAACATCTTGCATTCCGTGTAATGTCCTTCCTTGTCGTAATGTGCGTATTGAACAGAACCACAGCCAGTCTTCATTACCCAGGGCAGTGGAGAGCTGTGATAGCACCCACAGTGGAAAACGTGCATAATGCCAAGCTCTGGGGATCAGAGTGGTGGCACAGCTGGACTGAGCTTGGTCAAATAAGTTTGGCCAGACTGAAACTCTCTCCTGCAAAGCCACAAGACTGCTTTTACAATACGTCTTGCACTGTGCCTGTCAGATTTCTTACTCCCATTTTGCCTATGACCTCTTTTTTTTCAAGATCCTTTTTTTTTTTTCCTTTGATGTAGACAAGCACAAGACTGCCTGCAAGTGTGAATATCTGTTAGATCTCCAGGCACAGAAATGTTTTGCATTGGTATTTACGTGTCTGTATTGCAGTGGAGGATTATTAGGTTGGAAAATGTTCTGTAGCTTTAGTTCATTCCATTGTAGATCATGCATGGGCCCTTCACTGACAAACAAAGAGTTCAGGATGTAAGTACTCAAAACTGTATTATAACCTGTGATAATGTGTTTGGGTTTCAGAGCAGTGCCTTTGTTGGGTTACTTACCTCAAGATTTAATTGGAACATCCATACTGATGTATTTGCACCCGGAAGATCGTCCTTTGATGATTACTGTTCACCGGAAAAGTAAGTACAGTTGCTTTTAGAGGAGTTTCTATAGGTTTTACAATTCTTTCCTTATCACATTGCTTGACATGTGACTTATGTGCAGTCTAGACAAAAATTTAGTGCAATCAGTTTGAGATCAAAGCATATTGAATCACAAAGTTTTAAGGACCCCAGTCATTGGTGTTTGTGCTTACACTACTGTGTCATAATGTAAACTAAACCTTGTTTCTTCATTGTGGGTTTTTTTTCAGTACTGAAATTTGCTGGCCAACCCCCTTTTGAACATTTACCTATTAGATTCTGTACTCAAAATGGGGATTATGTCATACTGGATACCAGCTGGTCCAGTTTTGTGAATCCTTGGAGCAGGAAAGTAGTGTTCATCATTGGCCGACACAAAGTCCGGACGTAAGTCAGTTGTAGCATTAATCTATTAAAGTCCTTTTCATTGATTACTCTGCAAAACAAAAAAGTCTAAGTACTAAACTAGAGACATAATGTTGCTCTTGTAAATGTGACAACTACCTAGTATCTGTCTTCAGCCCATTCCTTCAGAACAGCATTAGTCTCATTTATGAAGTATGAAAATAAGTGAATTACTTCAAACTAAAAGACAAAACCAACTTTTTTTTTTAGCATGTATTTTCATATGATTGATGTCCAAATACTGCAACAATGGACATGTCTAAATCAAAATACCAGTTTTAGACGAGTAAAAGTAAAAAGTAACATAAAAAGCAGGTCACTTTAACAAATAATTACTTAAAATTCATGATTGGCTCACCCAAAAAAACTCAATTAATTGACCTTCTGGCATATTTTCTTCTGGAACATTTACTTGATACAGAATCTAAATATTTACCAAAGTTGTGTCTTTTAAAAATGCAATCAGTGTTGAATGCGCAAGTTAATTTTGCAGGTGTTTCTCCTTAGTTCCAGGAGATTTGAAAATATGACTGACTGTATTCTTCTTACCTGGTTTCTCTTATAGGAGATGGCTTTTTGGGATGGTCTCCTGACTTTTCAAAGTGATCTTTTATTCAAGATTTTATGTGGTGTGAATTTGTCTTCTGAGCGAAGGAAGGGTAGATGCTTGTCAGCCTTGTAACTTGGGTCTCTGCTGGTCTGTTGACTTCCCTGGGGCCCACCTGCTTTCATAGCACTGCCCCACTACCCCAGCAGAGCCACTGTTGGGACAGATGACATCCCTTTTTGTTGGTTCAGAGAAGCAGCCAAAATAAAATAATGATAATAAAATAAAGAATCTGTTCTAACTGTTTATAGCTACCTTTTCTTCATCAAATTAAAATGAATAGTGAAATATTGTTGGCTCTCTCCAGAAGCCCTCTGAATGAAGATGTCTTTGCTGTAAGAAGTAAAGAAATGAGCAGCGTGGAGAAAGAGATAAGAGAATTGCAAGGACAAATTTACAAACTGCTTCTGCAGGTAAAAAGATGAAGGAATTTCAGAACACTAGATGGTCTTCTGAATGAGAGGCTAAAGAAACTTGAGTCTGCTTAGCAGACTACTTTGAGGATGGCCTTTTAAAAGGTCTGAAAGGAAAGTTCTAAATGGAGACAGGCCCGCCTCAATACAAAAAAAAAAATGTTTGACAGGTTTGTGTGTTGAAAGATAAATCTGCCTCCTGAAACAGTCTGAAGTATGGTAGAGAATTCTTCCTAAGCACATGGTAGAGCAAATATGGATTTTTCACTTGATTTTCTGTGTTTATTTGAAGTTCTGTGTTGTAAAGTATGTTGTTTCCTTCAGTTTGTTCTCTAAAAGCATGAATTTTTAATTACTATTTTTCCCCTCATACAGCCAGTTCACAGCAATGTTTCCAGTGGTTACGGAAGCCTTGGAAGCAGTGGCTCTTACGAGCACTATATCAGCATAGCTTCTTCAAGTGACTCCAATGGGAATTGTGCAGAGGAAATACAGGAACCAGTAAGTCTATAAGTGTGTCACTGCCTGCAGAGTAGTAAAAATGCACTTTTAAAATGAAAATGTTTACTCTCATATGCACTTCTCATCATGAACTTTACTGAAGTGGGAAGAGCACAGCTATATTCAAGCTAAATTGGTCAGTTACAGAGTGCTGGCTTTTGGGTTTTGCTCTTAATTTTGCTGACTGCTATAGAAAACACTGACTGTGCTAAAACAAGCATTGCAATTACCTAATTTCCTTGTGAGGCTCCTGGGTAAGTCATCAGCTTACTCCTACTCTCAGGGCTTGTCATCAGTATTAAAACTTTCAAATGCTGAGGCTGTTTGAGCTTTATTACAGGTAATTTACTTAAATTAACCATGATAATTGGATTCATTAAATCTACAAATACCAGTAGATATTAGGCTTAGGCTGATAGTCCACTCACTTTCAATTTGAAGAATACAAGAACTCAAATCAACTCCTATGGCCTCTTTGCACTCATATTATTCTGATTTCACATTTTTCACATATCTCAAGATGACATTGCAACAAGTTTGTGCAGATGTCAACCGAATAAAGAATCTGGGACAGCAGCTATATATTGCATCAAGGAGCAAGCCACAGAATGGAAATGAACAGGCTGTGAGCTCAGAAGTGCTAGGAGGTAAGTTAATGTAGTTATCTTCTGTAAGATAACATGAACTCCTGTAGATGTGTAACCATGAGTTTGGCTAGCTGGTGTGATGCTGAAGAACTCCAGATAGCATTTTGGCATGGCTTAAACACAGGAAGAGGTTTGTTTTGTTTAAAATCCAAGCAAGCAAAAAAAAAAAAACCCAAAGTCACCACTTAAAGAAACCTCAGCAGATGCAATAACTTTTTAACTGCTTCTTGAGGTATGGAGGAATGTATCTGTCTCTAGGTTAATAGACTTTTACTTTTTTATTTATTTGAACATTTTCTAGTGAAAATGCCCATATGCTTGTAGCAAGTACTGTGAAAGCTTCCCTTAGTTACTTTATATGGACTCTTTGAAACAATCATAGGTTTGACAATACTGCCTCACTTCCTGCTGAAGTAGGGGTTTAGTCACTGAGTGCTTAATATTGTGCTAATGCACATTATTTGCAGTTAGTACCTAGCGCAAATATATGGAGAAACCTGGATGCTTCCTCAAATATGATAGAAATCTGTATTAAAACATTTTCCACTATGATACTGTCTATTAAAATTACTGTTAACTGCTGGTGTTATTCTAGAGGACTGTATTATTAAAGTTGATAAGACTCTGACCAGTGTATCCATGGTATGTAAAGCTGTGAATTACTGTTAAATAGCGGGTTGGATTCTGTGATGTATAAACTGAAAGAAGAGTAGTATTAATTACAGCTTTGTTTACAATTTAAAGGCAGGCGTTTTCTATATGCTGTTTTCTTTGTGTTTACTGGTTGTTCTGAGTGGATATTTAAGGCAGCGTGTGGGGGTTTGGTTTATTTCAGGTATAGTTTCCCCTTCTCCTTCCCCTGCCTCAGAACATATAAATTGAGATGAAAATGCAGAATAACTTAGTAATGAGAGCTGTGCTGTCATAGGCCATATATCCCTGTATTATATATATGTGTATCACAGTATAAATGCGTGTGTGTGTATATATATATATGTATATATCTGTGTATGTCTTGGTGAGGGTAATGTTTAGATGCCCTTAAGAAGAATCTTTAAGGTTTCCTCTATTCTAGGGAAGAGGCACACTGCTTCCTGTTTTCTTCAGACATTGAGAAGTGATAGCACAGAAGAACCAGGCAACACATTTTATGATGATCCAAAGAAGACTCCACATATTCCTTCCTATCAGCAGATCAATTGTGTCGATAGTATCATCAGGTAATAAACTATGAAGCAATTTTAGTGATACAAGTTTAAAATTATTTGGTGGAAGGTAAATATCTAAGCATTTTGCATTAGTTTTAAAACTGTCTGGGTTTTGAGTTGTGAGATGAATGTGGGATTGTTTGCAAAGTTTTCTCCCTTTCTGACTGAGCATTGGGATGGATTGCTCAATCTGAGTTACACAGTAATGAAGAATCTAGGACCTAAGATTCTGTTTGCAACTATTTATTGACGTTTGTCTACTGCTAATTTCACCATTGGTGCAGTAGGAATTCAGGTGAATTTTGATGGGCATAATATGTCAGTGTCTTCTCATTATACCCTCTGAGAATATCCATATAAAACAGAAAGTTGATATAATTTATAGAATCTCAGTATTTTTAACCCAGTGGATAATGTAATCTTTTTTTCTTTTTTTTTCTTTCTTTTTTTTTTTCCCCCTCAAAGAGTGATAGATTTTATTTTAAATACTCCTTGGAAAGCAGATACGTGTCCAGAACTTCCTGCAGTGAATTTAAAATACTAGTTAACAACCTCTGGATCTCCAGTTTGGATTATTCAAATGTTTATATCTCCTAATGGAATAAAAAACATAAAGTAGGGAGAGCTTCCTGTGATATGCTTTCATTTCAGATATCTAGAGAGCTGCAGTATTCCAGCATTGAAAAGGAAATGTAAATCATCTGCAAATACATCATCATCATCTTCTGAAGATGACAAACAAGTCCAGCAAAGTCAGCAGGAAGTCCAGGCATTGGAAGGTAACACAAATTGTACTGACAATCGTAATAGAACCGCAACAACTGATTTAATTTTTGTATGTCAATTGTTATGTGTTCCAAGGTTTATGTCCACTTTTTAGATTGCTGTGCTGCTAACGATATTTTAGGTGTGTGGTAAATATTTCCTTGCCTAAATCTCACAGTTAAGCATAAGCTACAATGTTAAGTCTTTGAATGTAGAATGTATCAAAAAAGTATTGTTTGTTGTTGCTAAATGAACCTTCTGTTGCTCACTCATTTTATACCATGTTTAGTACATACTGGCATGTGAATGTTTTTCTGTATAGAATACTGTCTTCTTTAATAGTCTCCATAGTTACTGGTTATTTCTGAACCAGTCAGATTTGATGAATTGGGAGCGTAGTGCTTGGAATGAAATTCCATGTAGAAACTTTGTCATTTACCATAGATACTGCTATGCTGTCAGCAGTTAAGTCCCACACTCCAATATCTGCTGGTCTGGAAGAGGCCTTGAAAGACCAGAGAACTGCAGGCATGGTGGGAGCTCCTCTGGCAGACCTGACCCTGTCCAACAAGGCTCCAAGTGTGGTGTCTGTCACCAGCCAGTGCAGTTACAGCAGCACTATAGTGCACGTCCCACACCCTGAATCAGGTACTGTTCACACTTGCAAAACACTGACTTGACTCACTGATTTTTGAATTTACACAGTATTTCCAGACGGAAGTATACTGTGAGAAAGTTTTGTCCATTTAAGATACATTTTTCTGAATGCGAATTCTGAAATATTGAGATATTTCTTGGGACACTGTGAATAAAACTTGAGCCTGAGTATTTTAGTAAAACAGTTTTAGCAGACTGCACTATTTCCTTTCCCCTTGAATTTCATCACATATACCTCAAACACAACAATGTGCTTTTGGCCATTGAGGATTAAAACAAAATTACTTATGGGCCAGTGTTAGTTCATTTTAATGCAGAAAGAAACATAAAAATCAGTATTTAGCTGCTATTGTACTAAGAAAATATGAAGAAAGAACTGCCTATAACTTCAAAGGGAATTTGAAGTTTTCCAGACCATGCAAAATAATTTGCTCAGTTGATGTTAATGTAACTGTATTTGAGTATAAAGGGTGTTTTCTCCTGCTGCCTCTGCAGCCTGTATCTGCTTGGTAGCTCAGATGAGATTGTTTTCTGTGTAACCCTCTGGGTGTTGTGGGAGTTGACACCAGAAAGCCAGAGCAAAGAGTGATTTATTTTTTTCCCTCTTCAAAGAAGTGACTACAATGGAGGATACTGCTGTTGGAAGTGAACAAATTGAACTGCCTCCTGTAAATGCTCAGAGTCCTGCTATGTTGCCTGAGGACTTAAAGCCAGTTGGGCTAACAAAGGAGACGTTGTCAGCCCACACTCAAAAGGAGGAACAGAACTATGTTGACAGGTTCCGACAGAGGATCTTGCTTTCTCCATTTAGGACTTACTTTCAACAAGGAAGCAGAAGTAACAACAGACATTCCTGTGGCCAAGGTAGGCAGCAGCTTTGAGAAATAAAGACTTGCTAGCTGACTTAAAAAGAGCAAGCTAGCCATGGAGCTAGGTTCTCCTTTGTATGATTTAGTGTCTTACTGTGTCTGCAAACAGAACATTTCTTTGAACTGCAGGGTTTGACAGCAGCATTACCCACATAGAAGGTCTGCTCCATCTTAGATCTTACTGTCTTTCACAAAGCAGATAGTTATTGCAATAAACCCTGCAAATCCCCAAGTGGTTTATTGCCTCTCCTTGAAAGAATGTAAAAGATCTGATTGGGATAAGCCAAAGTGATTGATAAGAAAGTTGATGACATGAAGGAAAATACTGTAGATACATCAGCAAATCCATTACTAATTTATGGAAGAATTATCCAGAGGATGGTCAGCTCTCTGAATAAGCCACACTCAATTATCTGTGTGTTTTTCTCTTTTTTTTTTTCTTTTTTTCCCCCTAGGTCTGTCATTTAGTGAATGTATTTATTTTTCTTTCTTCTTAGGAGATTCCCCTTCAAAGCAGATGAGCCCAGCTAACTGTAAAAAGGGCAGACATGGAAAATTGAAGCGCCAGAAACCTCAGAGACATTCCTCAGATAGCCAGTCTTCTAGTAAAAATAGAAATAATCTTCCATGTGAGAAGAGAGCAATTCAGAAACAGTTGTTCTCTCCCTCAGAAGTGTCCTCTCTGGGCTCCTCCAGTTTGAATGTCCATTCTCCTGCGGGGTCTCCTGTCTATTTGGATCCACTCTCTAGTTTTCCAACCTCTTCTGCAGGAGAGGAACTTGCCCTTCACTCATTACAACCTGAGTCCTTGTCATCATCACAACTATGCTGTGAAGCACAGTCATGCCCAGCCCTTTATCCCCCAAGCATAGGCACATTTATGGCTGTATTTTTTCAGAGTTTCCCCACGTATGTTCAGATGCCTCAAAATGTCTTTCTTCCTAACCCTCAGTGTGCTTACCCCCCCTCTTCATATCCATGCACTACACTACCTCCAGCCCCCTTTCCTTGTGCACCATCACCACTAGCACCACACTGTGTGGATCAGCCCTTTCCAGCCTCTTTTCACACATCCAGGGAGGACCAGCAAGAGGGCCAGTGTGACCAGGCCCTCCTGCTGAGCAGCTCACGGAGCAGCTCCCCACTTCAGCTGAATTTGCTTCAAGAAGAGCTACCAAAGCCCATGGAACTTTCCATTAGTGCTGATGTTAAACCACATGCAGAAGATAAATGCGTAAGTAACAAAAATTTTTAACGTAGAGGAGAAGCTGATTTTCATGGTGTTCTGCCACCAGAACCTGTGGTGATGATCTGTGTTTCAGGGACACAGATTTTGTCAGCTGCTTTTTCTTTTGGCTGTGCTATGTAGGCTGTGGGACACAAATAGCAGAGGAGGCGGAAAAAGCAGTTTATACTTGCACTTATGGGAACGTGTACCAGTACAGTGTTGGCACTTAGTAAATGACAGAAATGTAAGATCTTCTGGTCTAGGCTGCCACAAGCTGCTTCTGCTCTGCATTTTGGCAACAGCCTCTTCAGTGGAACTGTCAGCTAGAATTTTGGGTTTGGGGCTTTTATGCATGTGGAACTTGGTTAGTGCTGCGCAATTTGCATCCTTTTTCACCCAGTCCCACAGTCTCTGTGGAGAACCAAAATAAAGGGAAGATACTCTTCTAATTACTCCCTCTGTCTCCCAGGGATGCAGCTAATGAACGAAGAACAGGGATCCGTGTGGGTCGGTTTCCATACATGGGCATAGAAAAGGCCTCTCCAACTTCCGCGGTAAACTCAGAGGCAGGAATCTGAGCTCTGCAGGCAAGGAAAAAAATGTTGGCTCCTGAATCCAGATTGGGCTGGAAAGGCTGGATCAGCTGAAACTGCAGGGTAGGGTCCTGGAAGGGGAGTTGGTGTACCTCTAGCTGCTGAAGCAGTTGCTTCACATAGTGAATCAGGGGAAGACTCTCTCATTTTCCCTGTAGTGCACCATTGCTTGATGTGTGTGGCTGCTTCCTGCCGTCTAATAGGATGTGAAGGGAACTGACTGCTTCTCTCTTGTCAGCAGAAAATGTTAACTTTATGCAACAGCACAACATCTTGACAAAGTGGGGAAGGATTTATAGCAGAAACCAGTAAACAGGAATAGAGGCTTGCTGATTTTTCACCCATGAAGAGGGTTAGCCTGAGTTATAGACTGCCATTCATTTTCAGAACTAGAAGCTCCAAACCTGTTGAATTGCTAGGAGAACTTGGTCAACACATGACAATTTCAGTAAATGCATGACTTTCCTTTTGCAAACTTAAATGTAACTTCCATGGATATGTTGGTTTTGCTTTTTATCTCCAGGACAATGATCCAGAAGATAGTGATAACAGTGCTTCTCATGAATTTCCTGACCACAGTCTGTACGAGGACTCCCAGTTGGGTTCAGGTTCAGCAGCATCAGGCAGTGGTGGATCAGCTTTATCTGGTTCTTTAGGCTCTAGCTGCAATGAGTCTTCTGGTTGTGGCACAGGTAGGGAAGTTAGATATTTTGGTGTTAGATGACTTGCTAGCATGTAGTTAATAATAAGGCACTGTAATGGGAATGGGAAATTCCTGTAAGAGGATCTGTAACCTTTACTTTTCACCAGCTTCCAGTATTTGAAGCCAAGTTTGTTTCGGTCACTGTAGCTGGAAATGTGAATCTAAGAAGCTATTCCTTTAACTTGAAAGTCACTTTCATTTTGCTCATTATCACTTTTCTCTTTATTAGATATTGGTTTACATCTTACTTGAGTAAAGGTGAATCTACGTAGAGCAGGACCTCTCAGAAGCAGAGGATTTGAGCCAATTAATTTTGAGAAGAGTCAATAGAGCCTTGGAGATCTTGAATAACTTAAAAAATGCACTTTATCTTTGATTTCTCAGTAGGTAGTAATTTCTAGAGCAGTCATCTGGGAGTACCCGTGTTTGTATTGCAGAACTAACTCACAAGAATACAATGGTGGTGGTTTACTTTTTGTGCTGAATTACTGGGATTTTTTTGGGATCTGCATTTATTTTTTTCATGGTCATTCTCAGCAGGTAGTGGGAAAAGCAGAAAGTATTCTGCCGGTAATTATTCTTCTGAAACTTCCAAAGAAGAGAGGAAGCAGGAAGCAGAAGAAAAAGGGACAGCTTATAAATCGAAACATGAGTCAGCCTGGGTGATGATGGATCATGCACCTGAGCGAGTTCTAATGAATTACCAAATGCCAAACAGGTTGGAAAACATGAACAGTTTCTAACATGTACTTTGGAATTGTGTGTAGAACTGTAGAATTAAAATGATGTACCATGGAAACAGCATGCATACCAATGAAACTTCAAGAAGGTGTGTTAGTTTACTTCTGTGCCATTTAGGCCCTGGTTATTTACTTTTGTCTACTTTTTCCCCATTTCCCCCCTCAGTTAAAATAAGGGAACATGTGATGTTTTTGCTGAAGTGTTAATGGGATTTGGTTATTGTCCTATCCTTTGAATTGCATAAAGGGGTAAAAATACAGGTTATTTGCAAGTTGCTTCCAATTGGCTTATCTATAATTTGTAATGAGTTTCCACATTAAAAGTAAAACCACATAAAGCCATAAAAGAAAACAAAAAAACCCCACACGAAACACACAAAAACTTCCAACAAAAACAACAGCAAACAAAACACTGACTGTTAGACCAGTGTTGAAAGGAGCCTTACAAAGCAGATAAAGTACAAAGTACAGTCCCCTTTCAACAGCTGTTCCTGTCTAGGCTTCAGGCATAGGTAGTGATGAAGAGATTCTCACAATGTAGTATAGTCAGTGCCTGCCTTGCTTCATGTAGCATAGCTGTGTTCACAGGTGTCTGTTACCTGCAGAATTAAAGAGGAAGTTTTAAAGCAGGATCTGGAGAAGCTGGCAGTCATGCAAAAGCAGCAGCCTTGGTTTACAGATGGGCAAAAGCAGGAGCTTGCAGAGGTGCATACGTGGATCCGGACCCAGACTGTCCCGCTGCAAATCAGCACCCAGGTGAGCAGGTGGGAGAGGACTTGGCAGCTCATTCCTGCCTTGGCCAGCCAAGGCATTTCTAGCCAGGGTCATCGTACAGTGCTGGGGTCATGAATGTCAGTATAAGCAGGAAATGAGCTCGAGTACCCTGAGAAATGCCAACATACAGGTCTTGCCATTGTATTTCTTTGTTTTCGAGATATGCACATTCTGCACAGGAACTGTTTGTAGAAAGGTCTTTCAGTCACGGTGTTGGATAAATGGGAATAGTGTCATGATCTCATGTAAGACAACTAGAGATGGTTTTTCTGTTCATGTTAGGACTTCTGCTCTTATAAAATTGATTGTTGCTATGATTGAATAGCATATAATGCTGGGATATCAGTGAAGATTGGAGAAAGTGTGTTCAGCAAGCTGCAAAATGCTCATAATCACAGGAGGTTCAGGTCTGTAGTAAGAAACACAAAAATAGCTGGTTTACTATGGGTGGTATCTTATGCTTGATTAGCTGGTATAATCCTTGGGCACTTTGCTAAACTGCTTCTGAATGTCATATCAGTTTAGAGTGCTCTCAGGTGCTGTGGAGAAGAGCAAGGCAGATCTAGTCCCACAAAGACTTAGCACTTCAATATTGAATTGTACAGAAAATTTCAGGGCAGAGTGGGCTACATTCATGTACTTGTGCAGCAGAAAAGTCTCATGTTTGTTAGAGGACTGCATGCTGTATGTGCTAGGATTGTCAAATGTGGCCTTCTGAGATGTGTGGTATGCATTCTTAGAGGAAAAAACTGAGACGTCTATGTCCTTGACTCCGGAAGAAGACTAGAAAATTAGTCTTTGTTTTCCTAATACCTTGTTGATAAAAATCATATGTCCTGTTGTAGTTAGGACACTGTGTTTGATTCAGATAGCAAAATGATGTCCAGTGATCTTGTAGAAAATTCTGTTGAATGTTTACATCTCAAATGGTACAAGATGTATTGGTATGCAAATATTAGTATTTTCTATCCGAGGTCCTGAAACAGTTTCTAAGCAATAGCTCATATTTCCAATGCAGATTGTGATTTTGTGAATACAACCAGGCTTCTGACAGTAGAAGGAAACGTAGGATTGCTGTTTCGATGCTGTATTTCAATATTGTACTGTTTCTCAAAACCCAGAACAGTCTGGTCTGTCGATACACTCGGGTGTTTCAGCCTTTTCTGTTCTTCAGTATTGTTGCTGTTCGGGCTGTGGTCCAAATCTTTAATGAGGAGCTTGCTTATAAAGCTGAATTATAAGGTCTTCAAATTCAAGGAAGCCACGTGCCTTTTTATCTCAAAGGTAAAAGTGTATTTTCCATTAACCAAAGGATTAATCTCTGAGACAAGGTAAGTTGCAGGTGCAAGTATGGGCTTCTGAAAATAAGACATCTGTATAATCTCTGCTTTAGAGAGATTTCAGCCCATTGGTGAGAGGTTTCAACGTCGAGGATTTGACCCCTTGAAATAGACTCATAAAAAGAAGAATTTAAATTACTATTTCTTGTTCCTTTTTAAAGGGCTGTGTTACATGTGACAACAGGGAAGCAAGTTGTGAGGCCGTACTGGCTGATGGCAATATGGAAAACAAGGGAAAACCACCTCCACTCCTGCAACACTGAGGGCATCAGCACCTATGTCAGTAAAACTGCTCAGTGTCATTCCCATTTTCTTTTCCTCTGGCTTTGCTCCATACTAGCAGTGAATCTACATGGCCATCTCTTACCAACATGAGCAGTCACACTATGAAACTAAATCTTCCTCCATTACCCTTCTGCTCCTGGCATGACTCTGAAGACAGTCTTTCACTGGGAGAAAGATTTCGCTTTCTGACCTCATAGACTTGACACAGAATGGAATATGTTTCTAACCTTTAACTGCTCGGTGATGAGGAAAATACAAAGTTTTTTTGTTTGGGTGCTTGTTTTTTTGAACTTGGCAAGTAAGAGTCTGAAAAGATGCGATGTTTAAGAACCTGTGGTAATGAACCTAACTGATCAGAGCATGTTTACTCTCCAGGTAAGCTGGATGTGTTGAAACCAAGCTACAGCAGAGTACTCTTCATTTTTGTTCAGTATTTAAAAGTCTGAACTGAAGATCCTAGTACTCTGAGGTTCTGAAATCACTGTAGCTGGTTTGAGAATCCAGTAGGTTTTTTAAAGAGCAGCTGAAACTGGCCAGGTTATTCTGCATCAAATGCCTTTTGCCAGCTTGTGCCCAGCAGAAAAAAATAAACTGAAGAGAAAAGAAGCAAAGATTTTCCCTGTATTTATTGTGATGACTGTTTTGAAGCCAAGCTGGTTTACATCTTTTGATTTTAAAGTTGTATTTATCAACACAGATGTATAAAATTAATTGAGGGTAACTGATTTGAAAATCCATTAGAGATTAAATTACATACAGCAGCCAAAAAAAAAACCCCAGAAATATCAATGTGGTAGTTATTTCCTTCCACAGGATCTGCTTTTTAAAAACAGATGTGGGGGGAAAGTCTTCTCTATCAAGGCAGGTAGTTATCAATTAAAATAGCTACATGCAATCTTTTATCTTATGTTGCTAGTGCTCTGGAAGGTGGGTTTGTATCTTAATGTTTTTGTTGTTGATTTAGAGTGGTTGAGTTGAATCCAAATGTAGCAAATAGGAAATTTTAAGCAGTTTCCCTGTTTCACTTTTGTTGCGATGATGCCAAAACCAAAAAGAGTTTGAGGTTCATTTCTTCTCCTTTTGTGAAAAGTCACATGTTGTGGAGCTGAACTGGAACATCAAACCGCATATTCATTATTTCTTAGCACTTTTGACTTCCTGTACAAGTTTTAACCTCTTTCTTTGTAATGGAGTCACTAGCTGTTTAAATCCATGGATGAAAAAGGAGTTTGTGCATAATGTGAGTTTGATGTTCAGAAAGTGGTAACCACTTTCAGTATGTGAAAGAGCTTGTTCTCATGGATGTCTCAAAGTGCTCTTCAAACATTAAAGTCCAGCAAATTTTGTCTGATTTCCCCTTCGTTTATCAAAAGCTGGATGTAATCAGGTTTTCTGCCTGGTGTTATTAATCACCTTAGCCTTCTCAACAGAGTTTTAGAATGTAACACATTATTTACCCTTTTTTCAATGTAATTCGTCCTTTCCTGCTGTGTGAAGTATTTTTATTTCTCTAGTTTCAGTTACTAGTGAGCTTCGAGTTGTTAAGTTAAAAATACTGTGACCTGCAGGTCATTGAAGGAAAACTATTTAGCTAAAGGTTTCTGTTACTTTAAAAAATCAATCCAGTGACAATCTTTCTCATTAAGTTTATTTGAAGGAAGGTTATTTTTACACAATTTTAAGTTTTCAAGGCTAATTTGACTGAGGCAGTGTTCATTTGATTTTTTAAATTTTTTTTACAGTATGTTTGCCTGCTCTGTTTATACCTATTGCTTTCTATTTATTCTTAAGCTGTGTTTCTTTTTCAGCTTTTTCCACTTAAACTTGTTTTTTCTTGTGTTGTAAATCAACAGAGGTCCACACATCCTCAGTACTGCTTGTGTTCAAACACCTCTTAAAATAAGAGACTTAGGTGTTTACATATAGCAGCTTATGTATTCAAGTGGGAAAATGTGTCTTATACCTTTCGTAGTATTTTTACAGCATTTTCCAAATATGGTATTCTGCTTTATAATCACACTGCCTAAAATATTCGCTCTACAGCATGTAATAAGATGCTTTGTGTATAGGTTTTTTTCTTGATTGGGAAGCTTCTTAATTAACTTATCCGTCAAATCAGACTTATGCACTAGAATCCATTCTAGTTAGCTGGGCTTAAATTAAAATGATTGCTTTAATGTATTTTGAGACGTAGCGAAATAGATTAATTTGAATACTTCAGGTAAGAACAGCTGTCTCCTTCAAAACAGTTTTGAACTCTAAGCCAGAAGAAAATATAATAGCCAGCTCTTTTGTGTACATTATTTTCGCTGTTCATTTCCCAAGTATGAAAATGAGATGATTTGCAATGTCTTAGCAGGCAGACATGTCATCCATTTTGTAAAACAGTGGGACTTAGTTTAGGAGAATGGTAATTTGTTCCTAACACTTGAATAATGCTTTTCATCCATAGGTCTGTGAACATGTCAAAAAGATGACTTATTATCCCAGTTCTATAAAAAGAGTCAGAGGCACAAAGGACTTGCACAGGTGCATAACCCCAGTTTATACCAAATCCAGAAGTAAAATCTGGGAATCTTCACTCGCTGTATCCTGTGCTGGTTTTGCTACGAGAGGTCAGGATTCTGACCTCTATGTAGAAACTTCATCGTATTACATGGATTTCTTGTTTGGAGGTGTTAACCCTTCTTGTACCCCCTACTACTCTGAATTTGTGCCCAGTAGAATTATCGAGCAACAGAAAGCCCAGAGAGTTTTTAAAGTGCTGCGAATGCCACACACCTCTGGCTGTATATAATGAAAATGCACATGCCTAGGACTTTAAATTCCGAGTTTGTAATCCTGGCTAAATCTTAGGTGCAGGATCTCTTGTATGGGGCTACATTAGACCTGGGTTATGGAAAAAATTTTGATTTTGGAGAAGAATATAAGAGGAATAAAGAGGTGCCCTGTGTAATGATGAGACAATTATTTGCCCAAAAATCAGGGCAATTCCAGGCTTAGAATTGAAAAAACAAATGTTTCCCAAGCTACTCTTTACCCTTTTAGAACCACAATGTCTTGCAATGAAATGCCTTATCAAGCCTTTGACCTCATTTCCGTAAGTTTTCAGGAACTGGTAGTTTTTACTTCAGGTTTTACTAACCTTTAGTCTTTTTGGTGTGCTGGAGTGATCAAAGTGAGTTGCAGTTCCAATCTGAAAGTCCAGTGGAGTAAGTGTTGCAGCCAGATTTGCACCTGTTATTTTGTTCCTGTGACTGTTTTGCCTGGCAAAATGTTGTGGACAGTTTAGACCTGCTTGGAAGGTCACTTTTTTGGTGATCAAAAGGAAAACATGCAAGGACAGTACTGATGCAGTTACTACCCCCTGTGGGGGCGTCAGCAGTTCAGAAACCCCTGGTGGATTTCGCTGGCAATTTTTTTTTGTTGTATTCATAAATACAGAATTATGTTTTAAAAGATGAGTTGATGTGCAGATATTTTCATGGTATTGCTATGAACAGAAGGGACCCTTGTGTATTTTTACAATGTGGTAAATATTTGCTGAATGAGTAATGTGTTGGTAAGTTTATCTTCCAGCTGAATCGAGTTTTAAATCACAATCAAATGAATTTTTACATCGGTTGGTAGGGGTATTCTATTGAAATAATATTCAGCAGTGGTTGAATTTACAGTTGTGATTTTAACTGTACACTTTAAAGGAGCATCTGATTTTATAAATAAAACTGAAAAATGTGCTGCAAAGAACTGTTTCAAATGTGTGTTTACTTTTGTTCTTGATAATTTGTAGAAAATAGATTTTTAAGGAAATATTACATTCTGATTGTACATAGGTTGGGGTACAGTGGACATTGGGTTGTGGGTACAGTGAAAATGGTCATTTAGTGGCCATTTGTGCTGTTTTGTTGAGGGGTTTTGTAATTGTTTGATTTTTTCAGTCGCACTCTACCCTTGCCACTCCAGGACATATTCTTTCCTTTCTAATTATATTCTGCAAAGAAGAGCAAGCACCTTTTGAATTTGAAATATTATGTCAGGATTTGTAAACTGTTGGGATTTGGCATACAGGATTTAAAGGTTCTGCCTCTGCTAATCTTGTTGGGAACTTTTTGTTCTAGAGGAAGTGCAAAGAAAAAATTGCAGGTTTAATTCATAGGTATGTCTTACAGAGCAGTGAAGTTCTTAACCAGTTGCAGAGAAACAATTTGCTCGTCTCTTTCTGCTTTAAGGGACCTAACAGAGAGATGTGATCAACAGTGCTTAAAGAAGCCTGTGGGAGAAAGGCAAAGTCACTGCAGGGAGTGTAAGGTACAGAAAAAAAGATGTAGCATCGTACTGGAATTGGTAAAGAAAGAAGTAATTTTAGATGAGCATGTAACTGAAGGTGCTTCTGATAAGATAAGTGATGCGGTTCCTTGAAACACAGGCATCTTGAAGATATATCATTGGATATATCATTGCTGATGGTTTATTGATTTTTTTTTTTTAAAGGGTGATTTGATCATTCTAAGCATACTTAAAAATGTGAGTCAAATCATCTAGTTATTTTTGGTCAAAAAAATGAGGAAAAGTGAATAGGCTTGTGAAATGAAAAAGTGGTTCTATGTTTTTATTCAGAGATCTAAGCAATGTCAGCCCACCTATGCTCCTGCTTTGTCAATGTTTGAAAATATATGTGTCTTGTAGTCTTCTCCTACAAGTTTTTATTGGCTGATGAGGTAGCAGAAAAAGAGTAATTTCCAGACAGGCACTGACTTGCTCCATTGTGTAAGAGAAGGATGAATGTTCAGAAGATTACAAATAGCTGCACAGGGCATCCAGCTGCCCTGACTTTCTGAGGACATTTTTCTGTTACAGCTGGCATCATCTGTCTTGTACTTTATGTGAAGTGAACAGGCTGCTTCAAGCCTGTAGGCTTTGTTTAAATAGCAAAGTCAGAGATTTATGATGTATACTGTTGAGATCAATGTAGCCTGTGTATGACTGTTAGGGGAGTTTACTTCACGATTTCTGTGAACCTTGATAGGCATGAGATTTGTGCAAAATATGTATTGAGCAAGGTAGGGTTCAGAGCTCAGACAGTTTGTGCATATTATCAAGATTGGCATCACCCAGAGACAACTCCTGACTGTTTAGCTCTATTCCTTCCAGATATTATCAGGAGGGTACCCAGGATTGAGAAAGTATGGTGGTACTCTGCATATGAGTAGACTCGTCTGAGTCTGTCAGTCTATGAGACTATGCATATGAGTCTTCAGACTAGAAGAATTTGGCAGCTGCTATTTTTTCCTCTCCCTTATTTACATTACATGCCAAAATACAACAACATTGTCAGTGAGTGGTAGCTCAAGGGAACAAATCTCACTGCCCTTGAGTGCTCAAGCAGGAGGTGGCTTGCCTTAGTAACACATATTGTCTACATCCATGTGTCACCTTCCTGCATCTGTGTGTGCAGCCACATAAGTGCGGGTCACAGCCACAGAATCTTTTAAATGGTGTCATTCCTGCCTCCACTGGCTGTCCAAATCTGGATGCAAGCCTTGACATTGACAGCCATGGGTACCTTCTGCTTGATGATAACCAGACACAATTCTTAAAGCCCACGCTATGCACAGACAGCCCTGTTGTCATGGGTAGCTGGGGGCTAGGCAAGGTGCTGCAAAGAAATAGATTTGTGGGTCTCTTGAGTGAACAAGAGAAACTTGTATCCAGCAGTAGTGAGAGTGGATGCTTGATCCTGACGTGTGCTTATTGGTTTTGTAGTGCCTTGGGGATGGCAGGATGGGTCTGGGCACTGTTAATCCCTCACCAGCTCATCAGGGAATGCAGCAATGACCCTTTCTTTCTGACACCCCAGTCTACATCAAGTAACAAAGGAGAAAGTCCTCTTGCCTCTGGACTTAGACACAGTTGAGGCATTACTCTTCTGGGAGGTTTCATAGGACCTCATGGAAATCTTGCTTCCCCTGCCCAAATTCTTTGTGTTGTATATTTATCTCTTTGTCCCATTAATTTCTTCCTGTTGTGCTCAGCTCTAAGAAAATACTACATTGGTCACAGCATAATTGCAAAATATCAAGAATTTATTCATTTCCAAGTAGCGTAGAGTCTAAAGTTAGGCGCTGCCTTCATGTTTCTTCATTCTCATTTTAAATCAAGCAAATGTATATACATGTTTTCAGACATCTGTATAAATTATGCAACCCGTCAGGAGGTTTCCTGTTTACACACAATATTTCCAGAAGCACTCGGAAAGATTCCCACGTTTCTTGTACTGTTTCCTGTCCTTGGTCAAGAAGCGTCCCAGCAAAGCAATTCGAGGATGATTTCCGTAGAAAGTCTGAAGTCAAACAGCATTAGAGAGGTTACTGTTGGATGGTACCTGTTCCCAGTGGGAAAGTACACTCTTCACTGCCCTGACTGATCACCCAGCCCTGTGTTGTGACTGGGAGAAGGAGAGGCAGCTGCCCAGTGTACCCTCTGATTTAGATGATGCACTAAAATGAGTCACTGTCTTCTGCATTTGTATTTAATTCAGCAGGAAGTGAACAGGGATGATGTTCTCCATGTACCTAATGGTTTATAACACATCTGATAATACTACTGCGTAGCCTATGCTGTAGTGTGTGTGGGGAGGGAAATGACATGCAGCTAATACTGGTGCCTGGGGCTAATGAAGCTGAAAATTGGTCTTTACTTAGAAGACTGTTTTTCTGGGGGAAAAAAAGGTGGAGGGTTTAGAATGAAGTGCTCTGGATTATCTGCTCTCTCTATTTTCCTTTTCTTTTTCTACTTTTCCCCCCTCCCCTGCCTATCTTAACTGCTAGGTGATTCCAGCTTCAAGAACACTGTGGCATGCTACTTTAGTCTATACTGTTTATGAAGTCTGTGGATCTGAAATGATGTCTTGGTAACAATTCTGTGTAGTTTAAATTGTAGAATCTTATTTTTATTGTTTCAGTGACAGATGGTAATTTACTTACTGCTTTGATATATTCCCCTGGGTTGTAGTTGCTGGGAGTAAGACCTGGAAGAGGGGAAACATAATGAAATGTTTTACCATTTAGAAATTGTAAACTTAGACAAATACTTCTCATGTGCCATAATGCTATAGCTGGCAGAACTCTTGAACTGGAATGTTCAGAGGACCAGGCAGTAACATCTGTTGCTCCCCAAACCATCCACTGCTATTGATCCTGCACTTTCTGCAGTATTGATGTTACATAAGACTGCTATTTCGTTTTGTCTGCCAGCTCCTTTAAGGCCAATCTTTGCCTTGCCCTGGTTTTGCTATATGGAGGTTTTGCTAAACTCCTTTGGAGGCTTTATCAGGTAGTGTTGAACTGCAGGCATGGTTGCTCAGTGGGTTTCCCCAAGGTCCCAGTTAACTAAATGACAGCAGTCTGTTGCCTACGCATAATGTTGTATTTCAGTAAATACCTGGGAGTTGGGGCACAATATCTGTGGAAGCTGGAGATGCAAACCATGGGCACTCTCCCATTGCTGTGATAAATCCTCACCTGCTTTGTTGTCTTCAGTCAGTGTGCCCAAGAGCTCTGGCAGAAACTGAATCAGAGAAGTGCTTCCTGGGCTGCCCAGCCTCTCCAGGTTTAATCTTGAGTCTTCATCAGCTGCAAATGGAATATGATAGACACAGGCATATGGTGAGTATTTTGCTTTGAATTCCTGTTTCAGTCTGTCTCAGGTGATTTCTGATCAGGTCTGTTGGCCCCATCTGTTAAAAATTTTCTTAAAAGCACCAATCATTCATCCTCATTTAATGATTATGATAGGGGATAGTTGGTTTTGTGTTTTTTTTCCTTCCAAAGCTTTGAGAAAAGGTACCTTCCTGATGTTAATCTCAGATTTCTCTGTCAGATGTTTTCTTAGGAAAGTTTTTTGACCAACAGCAGCCCCTCTCATTGCTTGAGGAACTCATCCTAATCCTTTCAGTACTCAGCTGTATGCATGGAGACTTGTATATATTTTTTTTTCTTATTTTAACTCCATTTCTTTATCAACTAGTTCCTATGCTGGAGCTTTTCTATGAATAAAGACAAAACTTCAAGAGCTATTAACTTGCTCAGTTTTCCAACTATTAAATGCAATAAAAGGAGGGGGAAAGGCAGGAATAAATGTAGGAAATCTTACGATTTATTTTGGCAGCTAAGCCTCTCAGTGTGTATCAGTCCTCTCTCAGTTAATGTGCATACCAGTACAAATGTTATTACTTTTTCTGAAACTTTTGCTGGTAGCTGATAGAATTAATTTGTATATGCATAGAGAATTTAAAATTCTGTGGCCAGCCTATGCCCCATGGCAGGTGGCCAACAGAAGCCACTAGCAGAGCTACACTTGAGGTAACTTTTGTAATCTGACCAGTAAATTTCATCTTTGCTAATATAAAGCAGACATTCAAAATTGTGGTTATCAAACATTAGTTGTGTATGTGACTGTCATTTTGTAGTTGCATGCCTAGCTGACACTATGGAGTTTCAGTTGCTCTGAACTGCAGGGATGGGTATGACTGTATAGCTCCTCAACAGGGAATATATAAGAAAATAAACTGCTGAAAATAATCCCCCAACATTTCAGAAACTTGGACAAAGATCAAGAACTTGAAGACCTTGGACATCTATGTTAATTATTTGTTCACTGCATAAAAGGACAACTGCAAAGTGGGGTTTTTATTGTAAGACTCAGAATAAGAATACAGTAACTTTCCTGTACTGTGTGGAGACAATTCATATCTCAGGCTTTGGATTATTCTTTAAATCAGAGCAGTGTTAGTGGGTAAATTTGCTTTGAGATTAAAGACAAACAAACAAACAAACAAAAGCCCCAAACCAATCCTCTTCAAAACAGTTCCTCTTCTATTTTATCAATCCTGGAGACTCTTTATATTAGTAAGGAAGATTTAAGAAGCCTAGTGGATGTCTTCGAGCAAATGCAATAATGGTTAGAGCCAGCTTGTTCACTCTGTGAACATACTGAATCAGGGTTACCTGTAAGTGCAGGTTACATAGTGGAAAGCTTAAGAAGATGCTGGCTTAGTGAGTCCAAGATTTTCAAAGCAAACTAGGGACTACTGATACCTATTAACCAGCACACAACAGCTGGTGCACCAGCAAAGCTGGTAAGAACAGTGACTTTTTAGTAGTCAGCTTTAAGCAATAACTTTGGGTTTGATTTGCCTGTTCTTTCAGAACACATTTCAGAAAGTCTTCCAGTACAAGTCAGGTCTGGTGACAATAACCTTCCAGACTCTGCTGTGCATTTTTACCTAGCCATTTCAAACTTTGAAGATAGCTTTTCCAAGCAAAGATTTATCCTTTCCCTGGGCTAAATGGGATCTGAATTAGTGCAAACAAATTGCATGCTCAATACACAGGAGTGTAAGACAGACTTGCCTGTTCTTGATGTTTGTGGTTGGTTTCCCCCTTTTTAAGTACAACATAGCTCGCTTCAAAGGGTAGGAAGAGGAGAAGCTAAATAGCCAAGTTTCTTTAAGTTACCCAACGCCTACAGATGCTCAGACACTAAATACCAGCTCACATTCAGTGCTGGATACATACTTTTGTTTCCTGAATCTCAAAGCAGCAGGGATAAATATTTAGGGCACCCAACCTCCCCATTTTACAAGATTGGCACCCACTGATATATCACTTGCACTACTGGTTCTGAGGGCATTCCTGTTTTTAATACAGCTGATCAGCACAAATCAAGGCCCCCCTCGGAAAGCACACCTGCCTCTTTTCTGCTTTTATTGTTCCTGCCCCTGCTTTATAATCATTAAAATCAGAAGACTCTTACCTGAGAGTTGATAAGACATCTCACTGGTGTTGATGATGGGGAGAGACGAGAGAGGACAGGAGAAGCTGACAATAATGAGACAGCAGAATATCAGCTTATGCATCATTGCTGTGTTGAATATGTTTTGTCTTTGCCTACCCCTGTAACTCAGAACTCCTGTCTGAGTGTTGCCTCTGCTGCCAGTTTCTCCCATTATATACCCGCTCATGACTTCATAAATATCATGTTCTCTCCCCCCTTCAAAAAAAATTCCAATGAATTTATTGCCCATTGATTCTAAGTGGGAACCACTTTGCATTGATGTAATTTTTCAAGGTAACAGTTCATAGACAATAAATTTACTGTCTTATAGCTTGGTGTACAAAATGGATATTATATCAAACCAAGCACAGTAAAGTTTATAAATCTGGCATTTAAAAAAAAGTAACTTCGAGTTATAAATCATGAGTTAACAAAAGGGTCAGACTTGGTTGAAATGACCAGGGCAATAAGACAGCTGATTTATGAGCCTTAGCAGGCTTGACGCAAAGCATCTGATATGAAATGAACTTTTTTTTTTTCCTTTTGTGAGATAGATGAATGTGTTGTGTTGTATTTGGGGCTCTTGTGCCAGAAAAAGTAAAAGAAAAAGGGAGTTAAAACATCTAGTTAATTTACAAAGATAGTATTAGGGGAAATCAATTTTTTTGTTTGTTCTGCCCCCCTTGCAGCATCTCACATCTATTTATTTGAGAAGACCTCATCCAGTGTTGCCCCAGAGAACTGTCTTGGCAGAGAAAGTACAACTTCCATCTGGAGACTTGCTTGGTACATATAAACTACTTTGGCTGATATTAAACACAGGTCCATCAGTAGACTGGGAGACCCTTTTCCATTTCACTTCTCTTTCAGTTGGAACTAACTATTTAATTCTGAGAGTTCTAGCAATGTTTTTTCTGTTTGCCTTTTGCTTTTACTTAATGCTAATACAGTAGCTGCCTTAGGTAATCTCATCACTTTAAAGCTTATTTCCCTCCATCTAGCATATTTTGTCTTCTCTACTTACAATTTCATTTTTCATATCAAAGAGCGAGGACTGACTGACTGGTCCCTCAACTTCATTCTCTATGAAATGTCATATCTAACTGTACAGAGCCTTGAAAATAAAAAAAAAATAAGTTTATGGCTCTTTTCTTTCCTTTAGATGGTGAGAAGATAATGCCTGTTCGTAACAAATTAAGGTTCGTTACTTTTCTCTAATGAAATGTTTTTGTCTTGAAATGCTCTTCAAAATACTATGAAATCTAGCTAATATTACTAAAGTTCTTTCCCTATGCTGAATTTTGTGATAATTTTAAGTTGCAAAAGGTGTAAACTTATCTGCTTCTCATTTTTTTCCTTTATTAACATTTCCTGTTGAAGATTAATTTTTATATTGTACATTCAGTGGCTTCCAGGACTAATTTCAGATTAGCTACATTGGTCATATAGAACAGATGTATTTTTGCTGCAGGTCTAATTCAAAGAGAGCACATCCCAAATGGACATGGTTAACAGGTTGTCCAGAAACACAGTGGCCTCTGAAAGAGCAGTTGAGGTCAGAAGGCACCTCTGGAAATCATCCAGTCTAATCCACCTGCTCAAAGCAGGATCAGCCAAAACAGTTTGTCCAGAAGTGTGTCTGTTCAGGTTTGAATAGCTTCAAGGATGGAATGGGACAGAATTTGAAAACTAAGCGTGACAAGGCCCTGACCATCCCCATGTAAGTGCCCTGATTTGAGTGCAGACTGGGATGTGGGAGAGGTGTGAAATTAACACCCAAGACAACACCCTGACTCCAACAGTTGATCCTGCATGATAGCTTGCATGATAGCTGGATTGGATTTTAGGTCTTATCAGGGTGGGTCTATCATGCCACAGTCCTGAAGAGGTCCTGCCAGCCTAAACTTTTCTAAACTGCCCTATGTGCACAGAGAGGGTTAGTCTTGCTTTACAGAACACATGCTGCAGGTGTCTGAACTACAGATCCTGTTTCTCTGGACTTCTCTTTGCTGAACTGAGTATTGATGACAAAAGAATTTCTCTACAAAATTAACCTAATACATTTTATACTTCTCTTTATCTGTGCTTCCCTAAGAGAGAAATAAGTAGCAAGAGAGGAATTCTTGCTCCTCATCTGAGTCATGCAGCTCTTCATTCCAAAACTGGAGACAGTAATTAGGTCTGATTTGATGCATGATCTCACTGTTGGTGCTGGATGCTCTGTACAAATGCTTCTCCTTCAGTGAACTATCAATGACAATGGTGTTATCAATATTCACTCTAAGCATCCTCCAAAGAAAGCTAATGAAGCACTCTTCACAAGCAACTTCTGTCCTTTGTCTTTTCTCAAGGAAGACTCAGCCTCTTAGAGCCATCATGAAGTGCGTCATATTCAAGTTGGGCAACTTGCCCACAGCTTATTGCCTTTACTCAGATTTGAAGTTGTCACTTAGACACACTTTCCTCTACCAAAATGTCAAAGGCATTTCCTCCAGGGGACAGTGCACACGTCATCATGCAAAGCAAAAAAACAGCTCATACCAAACAAAGGTACAAGGCCCTGAATCCATGGGTGAGGGAAGTCAATGTGAATTGCACTGTGAAAACTGGGAATTTGATTTGCAAGAAACTGATTTAGTTTCTACCAAAATTACTATTTTGTGGGAAAACTTTTCAAAGTTTTTATTTGTGGTAATAGACTTTCTTTCAAGAGCCTCAGTTTAAAATAACAAGTAGTCCAAATAAGTTACTGAGAAAATTCTAAGCAGTAAGTGTTTGAACCCATCATAAAAGATTATCCTTCATTATCAGAAGAAATAACTCCTCTTGGTGTAAACTGATGGATGGCTCATGAAGTACAAGTTGCAAGAAAACTTTTTTAAAAAAGTAAAAATAAGACATAATATAACCAATCAAAACCACCCCTCAAAATTATCTACCTTCTCTGTAAAATAGCAAGGATGAAATATAATCTATAATGCAACAGTTCTTTCCCGTTTTAAGTCCTTTATGGCAAGTAAGCACAAACTGTTACATTAGTCAAGTATTGTGACAGTTGGCAAAACCAGAAATTTCAGAAAAGGTGAGAGTTACCAGTAGCATTTCTATGAGGGACTTTTTCAGAGGATATAACTTCTGATTTTTGGCTTGAATTTAGTTTGCAAGAAGAGAGGTGTGCAGTAAAATGATTTTGTATTGACACTATAATTGCAGATGACCTTGTTATTGTGTAAATATCCAGCTCTTCCTTGAATTTTACTAGCATTTTTAACTTAACATCTTGTTTTAATGTTATACATGTCAGCTGGTATGAGAGAAAAGAATATATGCACTGCTATTTACTTTTCTAGTAGGGTCTAGCATGTAGGGGCTTGGGAGTTTCTGCTTTGCTGTCACTGCTGGTTTAGCAGATATCTGTCCTTATTAACACCTAAGAAGTTTACTGTCAAAATCTAACATTTTAGCTGATTATTCAGCTTCATAACATGATTATTAGATCTATTTTGCATACCAAAATAGATGCCTTGTGAGATCATATATGCAATAAGACGATTTTTTCCTGACAACTAGCTTGCATTGCCTTATTTATACTCTGCATTTTAGTGTTTACTGAAAATGGCCTGTTTGGAGACTAAGCTGACCAAAGGAAAAAAATATCCATATTTGGGCACTTGCTGTTAACTTTCTTTTTGAAGATGCTTCTTCTGCTCACTGTGTGTGAACTGTGATGTAGTACGTCACACATGTTTCTCTGTAACCTCATAGACATATTTCGGTATTTCTATCCTCTGAATTTCTTTCAATGTTAGGTAACATCTGCAAGAGGTTCTGACTTAAATTTTCTTGTTCTGTGGTGGGCTGAAGTGCATAGGTGAGTGTGCGTGTGTACCTGAACACATACGTCTGTGTAATGCAGATGGCAGGTCCTTAGGCCCTTCTGGATGTATTTTATTTTGGTACAGAATTGGCAAGTGGTCTAAAAATTCTTGAGCACAGGATCACAGCTGCCAAAACACTGCTGCTTTGTAGTATAGGTTCCACCAATTTGAGGGGGGAAAACCCTCTTGCTCTTTGGCCCTGCTGGACTGGCCCACTGTAGTGAGGGTGTATTTTCCAAGTGAAGCTTGACAAACTGTTTCTTAATTCTCCTGTCCTCTCAGCACTACAGAATTACAAAACTGAAGCTTCACTCTGTTTGATGTGAAGGAAAGTAAGTCTAGCATGACTGGAGCTTGGAAGTCCAGCACATCGATATCTTATGGGAATTGAATTTTGGATAACACAGCCACAAACAGAGGAGCAGAGACCTGATCTTGAAATAAGGTTTCTTTCACAAAAAATGTAATGGAACTAACTACGCAATTATAGTTTATTTTTAAAACTGAAATTATGAAAGCAGACAGTATAAGGAAAGAAGCAGCAAGGCTGGAACTTTTTCTGTACCCTTCTTGCGCTATCCCAAGGTATCCTAAATAATCTGTTCACCTCTAATAAGAAATTATGATCTGGATGAAAGCAGAATAAAATCTGCTTTACTTAATTTTTCAGGTCATCACACTAGTCATCACAGAAGGGAGTACAAAGCAGCCTTGATGAAAGGCACAGGCTGTTCAGCGCTGTCGGTCCTTCCTCACATTTCACCAGTCCCACCTATAGAGCAGGTGGGGAGCCTTGGGCTCATTTCTTGGGAGGTGCACGTGTTTCTGCAACACTGCTGCACTTGGAAACGGCAAAAGTTTCCGATTTGGGTTTCTTTGTGGCAGAAAACTCTGTTGTGAGGCATTTTCAAGGGAAAATACTGGATTTTTAGAGACCTTTTCATAATCCAGAGTAGTCCAAATTGGCATGCCAGTCCTTCCTGGCATGGGGAGTGTAGAAGCAGAGAACTATTGGGAAAGAACTGGGGCAGGTGAACATATTTTCCTGTTGGGTTTTCTGCACAGGGCTGGACTGTCCCGTGGGTGGCTGTATTTTGTATTTTTTTATTTTATATCGGCCGGGCCCGGGGCACCCTCAGAGCTCGCCGGAATTTGCTCCGCGCCGGCAGGGGGCGCTGCGGACCCTCGCGCGGTGCGGCGGGGACTGGAGGGTCTGGGGGGGAGCGCGGTGGGTGTGTGAGGGGCGTCGGTGTGAGGGGGGTCGGTGTGAGGGGGGGTCGGTGTGTGTTTGGCTCGAGGGGGTGTGTCTGGGGGCTCGGTGTGTTTGGTTGGGTTTGGGGGGTCCGTGTGTGTGTGTTTGGTTGAGTTTAGGGGGGGTCAGTGCGTGTTTGATTGCGTCTGGTGAGGGTCGGTATATGTGTGTTTTTTGGGGTTGGTGTGTGTTTGTGTTTGGTCGCGTTTGGGTTTTTTTTTCATTTTTCTCTTCTGATAAAGGTTTTATCTCTGTTCCCTTCTTGCATACGTGTTTCTCAGCTAAAGGACTCTCACCTGGTTTTTTTTTTAAGGATGATTAAATATGGTCAAGAGACCTTTTCCCTCTGGAAGAAGTATGTACTTGTATATACTATGTATTCCTCAGGCATTGTTTTTTCTTGAATAGCCTCACTGATAGGAGTCAACATCATTTATAGGTTGGAACTGTATCAGAGGCTCAGCTTACTAAAGACCACACAAACAACTGTGTGGATCAAAGCAAAACAGACCAGTCAGAGTCATTGCTCAGGAATGGATCTTGCATGCAGAGTGGTATGATCTGCTCTGCTTTCTCATTTACTCTGACCATCTTCTTTCTCCTATCTTTGCTATCTTGTCATTTCTAGAAGTAGTCCAGGCTTGTTCTCACGTTAAGAAGCTTGGAAAGCCTGCCTTTATTATGTGGTTTAAATCTCTGAAGTCATGGCATTTTGTGTAGGATTTTGGCCTTCATGAGGCTTTTATGTAGCAGCCCCTTTACTAGTCCTTTCTTACGCCTTGTTCTCTTCCACATACTGCTTTACCTTTCTTCTCTGTTCCTCCTGAGCCCTGGGCTCCTGCTATGTCTCTGAGTGTCTGGTCACTTGGCACCACAAGTCCCTGTTTGCAAAGGATTGGTGCCAGTTCACAGCCTCTTGTCTTGGGCTTGCACTACCCAGAGCTCAACCTGCAGCTCCACTGCAGCTACACCCCGAGCTACTGCACTAAATGCATTCCCCAACAGTCTTATCAGCAGTAGGTACTATATTTTTCTTTTTAAAACAATAACACAGTCTTTCTGAGGTTTAATTTAGGTTGTAATAATAAATTATCAAGGCAATCCTGCTGCAGAGCTAGATGACTGCTGCATACTATGACATTTTTCATTCTTGTTCTTTTCTTAGACCACTTATTTTTTAAGAAGATTATTGAGGGGTTTTCCAAAGAAATTATTGTCCTGGAGCCTGCCCACACAGGTATCTGTTCAGCTGAGGATTTAAAGGAAGGAATTTCAACATTTCTGTCTCCTAAGGCTTCAAATGCAGCTTTTAAAAAAATGGTACCACTAATGTCAAAAAGAGAAGCAGCAATACCCTGCTGATTCTTTTTTTACTAGTTTGGATAATGGCACGGGCAGGCCAGGCTGTTGTCTTGTACTTTTTCCAGCACAAAGTGAAGAAGTGCAGAAATACTAAAGCAGCAGATTTCAAGAGATGGACAAGGCAAAAGAGGCATCTTCCAGATTTCCCTGCTTGAGATACTTCATACTATCTTAATTGCATGGTGCTGTGCCTTGTTAGTTTCTTGCTACAAACATTTTATTGGAAACTTAGTAAGATTTTGCTATCTTTGAAGACTATGCCCTTTTCATTGTCTAAAAAAGCTAGAGGATAAGGGCTTTAATCTACAGTGGGGATGGAAAAAGACAATTTTTGTCAGACATGTCCTTGTGCCTTTTTTTATTTTTCTGTCAAGCTTTTCACACTTGGCAGACACATGTTCTTGATTTTACCACAGAGGCTTAGGATCACTTATCACTCTAATATCCACAGCTGGTATCAGAGGACAAATTTCAGGCAGTTCTATAGAAGTTCAGTGTGTGGGCAGGAGCTTCTGGCTAATTAAAGAGGAATGCTAATAATCGTTGGCATTTAGCTGTCCACTTAGCGTAGGCAGTAAATGAATGGAGCACAGAAGCAGACTTTTAATTTTTTTACTTTGCTTTGTGACTGCATAATCCCTTTAATCCTTCACTATCAGAGGTTTTTATTAATTAAATGGAATCTCTGCAGGCTCAGTGATTCACATTTCAGGGCAAATACGTGTATTTAACAGGGAAAGTTGGCATAGGTCTTAGTGGGTAGGTTTAAAGCAGTTCTTTCAAGGTTATTTTGGAAATGAGTGAAATGAATGTGTGTTTCTTGGCAGTCAGCCACATAGAATCTTCCCTTTGCTGATTAAGAGCTGAATTCCAGCTTATCAGAGAATTCCCAGTGCAAGCATTAACTGATTTCTCTGTGGTAATTGACTGATTTTGACTGGAGGGAAAGCTGTCCCTGGGAATGGGAGTGACCAACAGGAGCAGGAATTAACAAAAGTGAAGGAAGCAGATATCAGATCTTTGTCTTCTGATTTGGCAAGTTGAATGTTTCTGCTACACTGAAACTAAGTAATGGGAGCAAAATCCTCTTTCCTCTAAGAAGTCCTGAGGCATATTTATAAGAAAGTTCTGAAGAGCAGTCTGTATTTAGTTGGATACTCTTATTCCTTTGCTTTGTATGTGTCTTTTACGAGTAAGGCTTGTAACAGACAGTACCAACTAGTTACTTCTCAGCAGAGTCTGCAGAAGTGATTTGGAAATAAGAAAAATTTACCTGTGCTTGTCAGAGTGGGATTAGGACCTGTATCACACAGAAAAGATATATATCTGGTGAGCTTGTTCTAGCACAGTCCTGTATTTCCTCTTTATGTTCCTACTGTGCAGCTCCTTTCCTGTAATGTTCAGAAGAACTATATTCTGGTCAAGGATGTATAAGAGCAGGAGAAGAAACGCTGCAGTTCTTTGCAAAGAACAACCCTCCAAATAGCTTTTAGATGCCATTTATGGTCTTAAAGGTCTTCTCCAACCTAATGATTCCATGATTCCTGCTCTCATTCCATCCATTTCTCCGTTAGTTCCTGTGACAGTCCTCCTTCCTGAAGTTGGAGAGGGTGATGGGGAGGTGTTTCTGGCTGTTAGTAACTGCTCAGCTCTATCCTTGGCCTTTTCAGCTGGGGAAGTTTTTACAAAGTCTAGACAAGATAGTATCCCATCCTAGTATCCATGTAGCTTCTCTAAAAATCCTCTACAAGACAAGCAGGATTTATGCTTAGAAGGAAATTATCCATTGCCAACCACCATATGTGGAAACAGGATAATCCAGGAAACCTCCAAAGCCATCTTCATTTACTACTTGTTTCTGCCACCATATTCATGTTTTATTTCTATTATGATCTCTTTAGGTGTCTTTAGGAATGACTGGAAGAAGGTGCAGAAAGTTATATAAGGTCAGCTAATTAGTACTGCCATGGCACAGTAAATCTGTTTCCCGTTCTGTAATTCCCTGAGGCATATTTAAGCATTCTTGAAAAGTACATAATGTTACATGTTACAGCTTCACTATTCCATGTGAGAAGTATTGTGATCATAGCCTGCCCTACTGATGAGGGCACAGTGAGATGAAATGACAAAAGAATACGTTACTGCCATATCCACTGGATTGCCTGTTCAGATTCCTATACCCTTTAACTCTCATGTGAAAGAATAGCAGCTTCCTTTTCTCTTACTAGAACTTCTGAGGGAACCCTTAAGCATTTCCTGTGCTTACACCTCTACTTCTCTAAGGTAATACGCTTACTGAGGTGTACCACAGCAAGTCAAAATGCTGTATTATTAAGGATGCCTCTAAAGCTGATAATGTAAATGGGGAGTGTGGGGCTTTGGGATCTCTTTACCCTTCTGATGAGATTGTTGCTTGATAAGACAAGTGTGGTGCTGAGCTGCAATGTTGCAGCTCCTCTGAAGTCAAGAATTTTTTTTCCCACCCTCCTTTCATATACCTGTTCACTGTATTTTCCATTCTAGTATAAGAAAAATATATTATGCTTTAGGCATGTATGTACATTTACTTTCTATTTCAAAGTTTCTCTAAAATTTTTATGAAGGTGCACTGAGTAAAGTAGTGTGATACCTTGTTTTTTCTTTTTGTCTTTTTGCCTGCTTACAGGCTTGTATAGTGTTCTCTTCAGGTTAAATGGTTTATACTTGTTCTAAATGCAAAGTATCAAAATATCAATGTTGTGAATACTAGAAGGATTTATTTAAATGTAAATGTTTCTCAGGTCTATAGTGTTGTAACTAAAGGCAAATTGTCTCTTTCACCTCTCCACTCACATTTCTCTTTTTTTCCAGAATTGTGTTTGTTCTAAACCTGCTGAAATTCTTGTGTGCAGGAGAAAGGTGAGCTAAACTAACCTTAGATTTGGTTTAAAACTGACTTAAGTGGGTAATGCAGATATTTTATTTCAGTTTTTAAATGGCTTGTTTCAGTTTGGATTATGGAACCTGAGAGTAGGTGTAACAGTTTTAAGATGCACTATGATGTCATCCTTAAATTGAAGTAGGTGTCTTTGTATGGGGTTTTGCACTTGCTAAATCAAATAAAACTTATTTTCTTAATGCAAATAGAACAGGAGAGATTTTCCTTAGTTTCAGTGTGTGCTCAGCTGGTGGTTTTGCTTCATTGAAGTACAATCCAGTTTGGTTCAAAATGTTGCAGGAATAGTCTGATGCTTTGAACTGGCAGGCACCCAGGATCTAGAAGGTGAAAGGGAACACAGTAGGTGATATCATAACAAACTCCTGCCAAAAGCATGTTAGAGGGAAATTCCATTTTCTTTGTAGACGGTATTAAACGTTCTTATTTACAGTGAGGGCAATTATAGTGTCCAACAGCTGTTTTCATGCCAGTTCCAGGGGTAGAAGGATCCTCAGCCATGTGTTCCTGATGCACAGCTAAGACAACCTGTGGAACAGAGAACCTTCTCTTACAGTCTCTGAAGAAAGCACTGTATCAGGGAAGGCTTTTTCATTGCTGAGAGAGGGACTGAGGTGTCACTTGGTAATAAAATAAGACTTTGTATAATTTTATAATGAAATTTACCTTAACTTTTTGTCACCTATTTAAAATGCAAGTGGAGTGGTACAAGTTGCGTGTTTAATACTATTTCCTGTGTGCTACGTCTCATCAGAATAGGCCATCTCCTCAAAGGTTTTTATATCATCAGTGTTATTACCAGAATGACTGTCAGAGAAAACTATGCTTCTATCCTATGAAGGATCTGATAGAAAGACTGAAAATAAGAAATCATATTCTGCTTTAAAAAATTATATGATGTGTACGTGTTATAGAGGAGCCATTACAGTTTCTGAGTATTTATCATCCAGTACTATCAGGCACAGAAACATCTGTAGAAGAAAGGAAAGTGAGAAACAGAAAACCTTTTGCTATGAACCTTTTACTTGCTTTAGCCATGCAACTCTTGTAAGAAATTATGGAGCTAAGATGTGTGACAAATACAGTTTTAACTACTGATGCCACTACTAACTGTGCCAGGAAATGGTGCTGGTTCTGGAAGCAATAAAAAAGCAGCAGACTCCCCTGCTTTTACTTATCTTTAAAGAGAATTTGTCTCCTTTTTCCATGCCTTCAGAACTCTGCCTGACATCACCTGGGCCTCCACGCATAGTCTGGCAAAGGCGGCACCTTCTGACTTCCAAGAAAAACAAATGGAAACACAAAAAGCTTGCATCTGGCCTGTTACCTCATCCTGGGCCACCTGGGCTGCTTGAGAGTCATCATGGCATTCCCAGTTCCTTTTTGCATGCTACATAATAAATTAAATGACTGTCGAGAAAAGAGACATGCACAGAAAGCAGACAACACTTAGAGCTCAAAGAGTTTTCATGGAATCACAGAGTGGTTTGGGCTAGAAGGGACCTTAAAGCTCATCACGTCTCACCCCTTGCCAGGCACAGGGACACCTTCCACTAGCCCAGGTTGCTCCAAGCCTCATCCAGCCTGTCCTTGGACACTTCCAGGGATCCAGGGGCAGCCACAGCTTCTCCAGGCAACCTGTGCCAGGGCCTCCCCACCCTCACAGGGAGGAATTTCTTCCTAATATCTAATCTAAATCTGTCCTCCTTTAGTTTAAAACCATTCCCCTTTGTTCTGCCTGTGTACAAATGCAAGAACAGCGTTCCCTTGTGCTGAAATCACACAGAGAGGAAACCACCCTTTACGTGACATATTGGTGGGTTTTCATTCTATTTTTTTAATAACATTTACTGAAGAAATAAAATACTTGGGGTTTGTAAAAGGTTAAAAATGGTGTTGCAAATGCCATGACTCAAACATGCATTTTCTTTTTTCTCAAGACCAAAGTAACAGTAATTGATCAGAGAGGCAGATAGCATCTGATGTTAAAATCTTTCCAACCTCAGTTACAGAAATAGTACCAGAAAGTTATCACATGTACAGCTGCAACATACGTAAAGTTTACACCACCTAAAAGATCAAAGCGGAATGATGGAGGGCTGAAGGTGGTGCAGTCCAGCTGCTCAGTAACAGCTATTTCTAAGATCAAGTCAACCACAGCTTCTCAGTGTTTCCACTGCCTCCCTTAAGCCAATCAGTGTAACACACCAGCAGATGCAAGTGATGGAACACTTTGCAGCTCTAGATTTTTATGGCTTCCTCTCCCTGACATATATAAGAGGGTGTGCCAAATTTTGGGAGGAGCTCAGCTCTAGACACAGGAGGAGGGCTGGTAATGGTAAGAGACCGTGTCACCTGTGCCTCTACTATGTGCTACAGATTGCCTTTTTAGCATAAAATACTTTTGGACTGCATGTAAATTGTAGCTCAGGCACCATTAATGAGGGACCAGAAAGCCATTCTGCCCTTCCATTAGAGCTTTTAAGTGCTGTATTTCTACATGTAGATCAAGAACCACTTCTTAGAATGATTCTTAGCCCTAGAGAAAGAAAGTCAACAAACTAGATATTTTTTATTTATTTTTATTTTTTTTAAGAGATGGAAAAGGTGCACTTTTTTCTCAGTGGCTGGGCTATTTGGGACTCTGACACTCAGATTCTGATAACCTCTCTATTTACATAAACAGGTTCTTGTTCTGTATTCCAAAAGAAAATTCAAATGTGGTTGACTTGGACAGTTCAATTTCTAGTTCACCAAAAAATCTCTGAATTCTGTGGATTTGCCATGGTCCTGATATTCACCTTGTTCTTCCTCAGGAAAGCGGCAGCTGCAGGTGTCATCTTCCTGAATTGACTGTTCAGGTGTGATATGCACTGAAGAAAAAGAAAAGAATCACAGAATCAACTAGGTTGGAAAAGACCCCTGAGATCCATTGAGTCCAATCTCTGAACACCACATTGTCAACTAGACCATGGCACTGTGTTTTTTGTCCAGTTGTTTCTTGAACACCTCCAGTGACAGTTACTACACCACCTTCCTGGGCAGCCCCTTCCAATCTTTAACAACCCATTTTATGAAGAAATTCCTCCTGATCTCGAACCTGAACCTCCCCTGGCACAGCTTAAGGCCATTTCCTCTTGTCCTGTCATTTGTTACTTGGGAGAAGAGCCCAACTCCCACCTTGCTACATCCACCTTCCAGGTAGTTGTAGAGGGTGAGACGGTCCCCCCTGAGCCTCATTTTCTCCAGGCTGAGCCCCCACAGCTCCCTCAGATGCTCCTCATAGACTTACACTCTAGATCCTTCCCCAGCTTCGTTGCCCTTCTCTGGACTCAATCCAGCACCTCAATGTTTTTTCAAGTGAGGGGCCCAGAACTAGACAGATGTCCTCTTTCCCCATCTTATTTCACCATTCTTCAGTCACAAGTTCAGGAAGTCAGAAAGAAAAAAATCTTCCAAATGATTCTATAATCTGAAATTATTCCTCTACAGCATATAAATCTGATAAAACTAATTTATCATACTTTGTTTCCTCGAATTCAACAGGACCTCTAATGCTCTGTTTGCCATAGCAATGAAAGGATGACAACAAGGAGAAGTTAGATTTTTGGACTGCTATTGTCTCCTGTATTCAGAATTACACTAGAAGATTAAGACCTTATCCCTAGGACAGGGGAGAAGAAGAGAGAGAGAGAGAGACAACCCCTCAGAAAACCAAACAAGCCAACTACAAACTACATCGAATGCAATTACGCTCCATCTTTGTGCTGAACTCTTGAGCTTCCTCAGCGTTTATTAGCTCTCAGAGGGCAGTGTTGGATTCAGGCTGCCTCTGCACCTGTGTAGCAGCACATCCTGACTGATATCTCCTCTTCTACCGCAGCCAGAGCTCCAAGATGCTCACTCCAGCCCATGTGTACTGTTTGTAAGCAGAGAGAACTCGAAAGTGTTATAGCCACGGATGCCAAGGATGGTACTTGAAAGTAATAAACTGAACTGACCCTTGACAGGATCAGCAAGGCTCAGGTGAGCTTTTTCATCTCCCACGAATACTTCACTTGAAGGGATAAGGAAGCAGTTTACAGAACACCCACAGTTAAGTAAGTGCCTTCTGCAATAAAAATTCCAAAACTGTTTTCCCTTCAGTTGTTGTTCCTGACTTACAAGGCCAAAAAAACCGAAGCTATTGCAACTGTCTTTAAAAGACAATTAACCTGGATTCCTGACTTCTCTCTAGTTTCACAAAGAAAACTGAAGAGTGCATTTATCTTACCTTTTTTGGAGACAGCGTGTAGTTTCTTTTTCTGCCAGACACCGAAGCATATGCACAAAGGTAGCAGGAACACTATGCACAACAGCCCAGCTACGGTGAGAAAAATCCTGATAATGTCTGTCTGGAGATCATTCCCTAGGAATTAAACAACATTCTCTTAAGAGTTTTAACAGAAAAAAATTCTACTGCCCTTGAATTAGCTGACAACTTTGTCTCCCACTCTGCTTCTAGCTATGTCTGCAACATTGGAAACGCATAGAAGAAAGGACTCTTGCTTTAAATGGAAAGTGAATGTATGTTTCAAAGTAGGTCACAATTCTTTAGCTCTATAAGCAGCATTGTACAATGACTCACCTGGCCCAGTGATAGAAAATGGAATTGCAAGCGATGTGGTAGGTAGAGTAGTGACTAAAGTGGGATTAACTGAAGCATGTTTGCAAATGACATCTTTTTCTGCGGTTCCAGGCTCCAGGACCTGGTTTGCAGAGCACCTGAAAGACATTTACAGCAAAACAGGGAAAAGAAAAAAAGCTAGAGAAAAAAATCCAGTAAAGTGTTATAGCTGTAGCATTTAGATTACATACTTTGTCCAGTTTTTACAGGAGCCATTGGGCTGATCATTAAAAGTTCCATACTGGCAAGTCTGGCAACCTTCAACAGACAAAGACGGGTAAATTTGTACAAGATAAACATTTAAAACACAACATGTGAAACATTATTTTTGCCTGCTTGTACAATGACTGTAATCAACATTCACATAATTACTATTTCATAAGCTGCTCTGAGTATGTAAGATAAGTCTTTCCTTGTGAGCCACGGACCAGTACAGTACTCAGCTACAAAGCCTGGTTATTTGGCACAAGATGCCACAAACCAAGTCGAGAGTTCACAGCTTGGTCTTCCTCATGCCAGTGACAAAGGAGCTGTCATGCCAAGGAAACTAACTGGTGCAGGATTTGAGCCACAGTAGGGCTCAGAGTTTGGTGGGTTTGTCCACTGCTATGCTCGCTCCGCACTCCATGCATACTGTTCAGCAGCAGCGGCACGTTTTATCTTGCGAGGTCTCTACTCCAGCTGCTTCTACACTATTCAAGAGACCGTGCAGTAAGCGTGTCTAGTGCAGTAAGCACAGGGGCTTTCAGCTGGTGGAGGAAGGTAACCTTACCGTTCCCGGTGCTCTCTCGACCCACACCACAGCTTCGGTCGCAGTGGGTGCAGCCATCGCCACTGCAGCGATACCCGTCCTTGCACGTGCATTCAGCATCACTTTTTGAGGAACACTCTTTTAAATACTTGAATATTCCTGGAACGGGAAAACGAATCTTAGGTTACGGATTGTGCGTGCCCAGCGTGATGCAGCAAAGGCTCGGGACCTTTGCTCTTACAAAAATCAGGCTGGTAGTTTCAGCGAGAAGCCCCGCAGACGCGTGGAGTTATTTAGCGTATCACCCCGCGGGCAGGTGCCAGCCAGGGCATGTCGTTGCCACAGGAAGTCACAGAGGGGCTGCCGGTACCTTCGCACTTCCGACAGAGTTTGCAAGCGCTGCGTCCCGCCGCGCTGGAGAAGGTGCCGGCCGGGCACTGCCGGCAGGATGCGCCCGCGCCCCTCCTGCAGCCCGCGCTCTCCACGAACGTACCTGGGGGCCGAGACAGAGAGTGGCTGCCGCGGGGCCCCGCCCGGCGCCCCGAGCCCCGGCCTGGCCCGGCCCTTACCTGCAGGGCAGTCGGCTACGCACGGCAGCGGGGCCGCGGGCCCCGGGCTCAGCGCCAGCGCCAGCAGCGCGGCCGGCAGGAGCACCTGGCCCGCCCGCGCCGCTGCCATGGGTCGCTGCGTGGCGGCGCGACTCGCTGGAGTGCGCGCGGGGCGCCGGGCGCCGGCCCTTAGCGGCCGCCCCCGGGGGGTTTGGCTGCGTCATCCCGGGGGCGGCGGGGAAGCCCAGACCTGGCGGGGGCTTTCCAGACCCCACCCGTGGCGCGACCCCCAGGCTCTGCCGGGCAGCGCCCGCAAAGCCCTCTCAGCGGTGCCGGGCAGCGCTCGCGCTCCCCCACTGGGGCTTCCCGGCGAGTCCCGCGCGGAATCCCCAGGAGGCGGAGGGTGAGGGAGGCGGGGCCGGCGCGGGCCGCGGCGGGGGCAGACCGCAGCAGTGAGCGGGGATACCGCGTCTGAAACCACATGGCCATGAGGTCGCAGGAACAACCGAGAACCGCAGTCGGACAGCGACTCCCACCCCGCTCGCGGACCCGCCCGGGACGCGGAAATGCAGCCGCGAGTGAAACGCTACAACCCCGCCAGGATGCAAGCGCAGACCCGCCCCCTGCGGCTCCCCGCGGCCAATCCCTGGCGCTGGCTTGGGGGGGGCCGGAGCGCGGGGGGTGCGCGCAGGGCCGAGGAGAAGAGGACGTGGAAGAGTTGTCCAGAGTGCTTTGTAAATGACAAGCGAACGCGCCTCCCGTGTGTGCGTGCCCGGCACACAGACGGACAGAGCAAGGACCAGCCTGTCGAGGGTTCTGAGCGGAGCCCTGTGTTGGCAGCACACAAACCATCCTGTGCCGGGAGCTGCAGCCCGCACCCATTCCAGGAGAGCCCCCACCAAAGTCCTTCCCTGTGACTTGCTCTCCTGTGCGTGACCTGGACTTGAGCTGCTCTGTCGGAGCTCTCGTGAGCCCAGCTACCAGGGAACCAGAGCGGGTCTGCCAGCACCTGCGAGCACGGGTTTTACACAATAGGGCTCTGCAGCTAAAGAGCTCCGTTAGCAGCTCTGTCCTTCAAAATACTGAAACTTCTTAAAACCAGAGGCAACATCATCCTTGAGCCTTGGGCATTTCCCGTGTACCGTGAGCCTCAGGAAACAGTAGTGTTTCGGGTGGACGTTTCGGGTACAGCCCGGAGAAGAGCAGTGGCTCGGTGCTGCGCTTTGTCCGTGCGGGGCTGCCCGAGAAGCAGCAGCAGCAGCTCGGGTCGCGCTGCCGTAGGAGGGTGACGCTATCACAGTGGTGAGCACCGGAGCGCTCTCTGAACCTGCGACCTGAGCGACCGTGAGAAAAGCGGAGCGTGTTGGAAACGGAACAGGAGGGCGGGCGAGAAGCGGGGAGGGGCCGCGGCGGCAGCGCGGGCACAGCGCGGGCGGGGCCGGGGCGGGTTCCCTCAGAGCCGCCCGCGCCCCGGCTGAGGTGAGTTATGGCTGCTGCCGCTCCGGTCGCGTTGCGGGTCTGGCTGGCGGAGCCCCCGGAGGGCGGCGGGGGGACTCGGGGCCGCCTGCGGAGGCCGGGGGGGGCTCGGCGGCCTGTCGGAGTTGCCCCGCTCTGGCGGCCGAGCAGGCTCGACCCCCCCTGCCGTGCCCAGCCCCGCCGCTCGCGGCCTTCTGCCGGCCCTTCTGCGTCAAATGGCGCCGCGTCCCAGAATAGATCATGTGTGGGGACCTGGCCTTCTGTACGGCTGGCGGAGCTGGTGAGCCGTAAACCCTCCCCTGCCTCTGTTAGCGGGCTCTGTGGTCGGGGCGTTGAAGGGTGTGATTTTTTTAAAGGCAGCCTTAGAGTTTCTGATTCAACCGTGTGCCACAAGCCACCATCTCCAGAAAGGAACATGTACCCACGCAGGGAAATACGTTCGCTGATAGGTTTGAGGCATGTGCTGTTCATGTGCTGGCACTGAGGAGCAAATGCAAGACTGGCATTTACTATGTGTAAGTAGCTTGTAAAATGAATTGGCTGTTAGGTCTGTGTAACATGGTTCTGCCTTCTCAAAAAGAGTCTTTCCCTGGTAGCATTTACAGCAGGACAGCTATTTACATATGGACCCACACGAAGAACAGTACTAATGCTCAAGAATTTGGCAGTGTTTTACAATAAATGTCTAAAGGCGATAGGGAGAGAGACTGCATTTTGCTAAATTAGGGGAAAGAGTAAAGGTTTCAGGATAAGGTGCCTATTTGCATCTAAAGAACTAATGAAATAAAGGAATACAAACTATGATGTATTTTTCTTCAGTAAAAAGCAAATGCAGTATTTCTATGTTGTGGCTAGTCAGGGAGTCTTTTGCTAATTAGTCAAATTTATATGAAAATTATTTTGCAAAATCAATGTGTGTCTTCAAGACAAGTTATTAAGAAGCTCTAGGTTGTCCTAAAGTTATTACTAATAGCTGTGATTTGAGTATACTTGCTCAGTTGGCTTTGCATTGACAGTACATAAAAGTAGGATTTGACACTAAGTGAATTAGTCTTCTTGGGCTGGTTCTGCATGCTGCAGGGTGTTCTACTGTATATTACTGCATTCTGGAAATAACGTCTTTCTAAATGAGGCTAACAATAGGGAGTAAACCTGAAAATAGATGGAATTGAAGCAGGGTAAGAGGATGGTTTTCTTTCGTGTAGGCAACTAAAATGTGCATCACAGTTAATGAAGGGCTCTTAGGTGCTACATGCATTTCTCAATGGAAGGTCCATTTTGTCCAATAAGACAAAAATCTGTCTTCTAGAGGGGTGACCTGTGAAATGCCTTCTCACATCATGGATGCTTTCGCAGACTTCAGTCAGACCAGTATGAGTTAATGGGTATTTTACATGATGTAAAGTAACTTTAACTTAACCTTCAAATGGAAATTTGTCCCTTCACCTCAACTTGAATTTAGAAGCTAAAAAAAAAAAGTCTTAAGCCTGATTTGTTCCATTTGCTAAATTGTGTGGTCTGCTCCCCCATCACACGTGTGCACACACATTTTTTCCCCCATAAAATTGTGAAATACCCAGAAAATCTGTTTCTGAGGTTTTGCAAGAGCAGTGGTCAAATCATTGTAAGTTGCAGGAAACTCTTCGTGAAGCATGGTGTGTGGAAACTAAATACCAGACATGAGGTCAAAACTCATGCAAGCCCTTTTTATAAATGCTGACCTGGGTAGAAGTCAGTAGTCTCGGTGTGAGTGAGGGTGAAAAAATGAAAACAATTCTGCCACCCACCTTGAACCCTTTTCTGGCAGACACAGGTCATGTAAGGTCTTGATTAGGCCAAGCTGCTTCCCTATCTGATGCTGATGTGCTGTGCCTCCCACTGCACAAGTGCCTTAATCTCTTAGTATCATAAAGCATTTTTTTTTTTAAAAGCTCTTTAGTTAAACAGAGCTGCTATGAATATTGATTAAAGCTACTGAACTATTTTGAGTTGGTTTAAGTGAAAGATACTGCAAAAATGCGAATAACTCATTGTTAAGTTTCAGCATCAGGAAGGATTTGTACTAGAGCATTTGCTTTCTAACCACATTGTCTTTTTCTACCCTCCTCAGCCCCTCCGTTCACAACCATCTCAGCTAATAGCAACCCCTTAAGATATGGCCTCGAAAAGAGCATTGGTGATTTTAGCAAAAGGGGCAGAGGAAATGGAAACTGTAATCCCTACTGATGTTATGAGAAGAGCTGGGGTGAGTACACCGACAGTGAAAAATCTCTTTGTGAGTGTGTGGTCAAGGGGAAATCTTTGCCTCAAGTTGATGTTCATTACTAGGAGTTCAGTGTGTAATTTGTTGTGTGAGGTGAAAATTTCCCCTACCACCTTACTGTTTAGCAAATGCTTGTGCCATGCCCCTACTAAGTATGCTTGACAACTGACATTTGTGCAAAAGGTAGACTTTCAAAGTAAGAGTCCAGTGTGGACTAGAGCAAATATTTCAAGTAAATCTTACTCTGTCAGAAAACATGGCTACTTCCATGTATAGTAACAGAAAGTACTTTTTTTTCTAGGGGTCTGAAAAGCTCAGTACATTACAGCTCGTGACATTATGTAGCTTTTCCTGACCTACTTTTAAAATTCTATTAACTAGAGTTTGGCTGTTGCAATTCCTCATGATGTTTGTTACCTTGCAGCTGTAGTAGTACATCTCATTAGGTATGAAAATAATATTTTAAATAAATACACCAACTTCGCTTGTGTAGAAATGACTAAACTGCTCCCATCACCTCATCACTGTACACCCCATTTTGGCTGTCATAAGAGGAACAAGCTTGTCTGCTTGTTTAGTGAATGTGAGCTGTGCCATGCATATCTAGGATGTTATGACCAGGCATCTAAAAGTCAAGGGAGGAAAGTGAACATGCCGTAAGTGTGTTTGAGAGTGGCTTGAGCCTGCAAAGAGACTTCAGTTCATTATCTGATCTACTTAGTCTGGCTCTCTTGCATTGTATTATTTGTTTTGTTTATAGCCTGTGGGATCAGATAGTCTCCATATGTCCTGTTTGAAAAGTTGAACTGTTAGAATTTGTCTACTTCAGGTGAATATCACTGCTTACTGTGTGTGCTTGGACTTAATCATGGTTTTTGGGAGCTTAAGTGTTCCCTGGGTTGTGACAGCTTTCAGTAGTGCTTTGCTCATTCTGTGTACTATTTAAGAACTAATATAGAAGAAAAACACCCTAAATTCTTGATTTGTCATGATATGTTTGTTCTTCTCCTAGATAAAGGTGACTGTTGCAGGCCTAACAGGAAAAGAACCAGTGCAGTGCAGTCGAGATGTCTTCATTTGTCCTGATGCTAGTCTTGAAGATGCCAGAAAAGAGGTTGGTCGTCACCTTGATCTAATATAGTGGCCAAAATAGCCTTTCTCACAGCTTCCGAGGTGAATTTGGAAAGCCTGTGCATTACCTTTAGACATATATTGCGTGTTGTGTTAGCTCTATGCAGCAGTTAATTACAGAGCTGCACATCCCACTGTGCTCCCCTTCAGTGTTGTCCTGGTTCATAGCATGCTCAGTTCAGACAGATCTCTTAATTCTGCACAGGTGTTTGTTTTTGCAAAGCATCAACCCTAGCCCTTTATTTTTCCTGTTAGTTGGCCCAATGAAATACCATAATTTGAATCAACTCCAAAGGAAGTTAAACAATGTTATAGTTAGACCTGTACAGTACGGTTTGAGCAAAACCACTTGTCTTTACAATGCATTTGCTTGCTGAAGCTCTTAAATGCACTAGGCTTAAGAGTTAGTTCAGTGGCAGACTTTATCAGTAATAGGTTCTTCCTAGAACAGGAAACAGTATTTTATTCTGTAATTGGAACTGGTTCTCTGATCATAAAGTGTTGTTCAGTGGAAGAAAAGGTTATTTTGCTTGTCACTTGAATCAGCTGTAGTGGGCTTCAAACAGTATCAGTCTCTGTTCAACAGAACAATTTTATCTTTCGTTTGTTTAGGGGCCTTACGATGTCGTGGTCCTGCCTGGCGGTAATCTTGGAGCTCAGAACTTGTGTGAGGTAAAATTCTGGTCTTTTAAAAATTCATAGGCATCTTCATGAGTAGTGGTGGTCTGCGCTTGCTTAGTAATTCTGCAGATTCAGTTCAGCCTCTGAAAGTTCTCTTCTGAATGAATCAGTAACTAAATATCAATTGTCTGAAGCCTTCTTGTGACTATATAGGTGGGACAACTGGGTAAATTCTTGCATTTGAATAAAAATGGAAGAGTGCTCTGTATTGTGGGTAGATCTCTGTTCATAGTCATCTGAAGATGAAGCAGTTGCAAATGAAGATTGAATTCCCTGAAATATGAAATTGTCCAAAGCCATGGACTCTCTTCCTTTGCTCAAGAATTCTGTCTGTGGTGCAAAGCTGTTGCAGTGGTGGTATAAATACCTTGTGGAAGGCAGGCAGACAAACAAGTCAGTCTATCACATAGGATTTAGATGGTATCACACAGTTTGTAAACCCTGGAATATGAGACAAATATCCCACATAAACCTTTTTAAGAATGATGGAGACTATTTGGAGGTATCTCATGAATACTCTTTCATGTTTGTCTTGTGAAGCTTTCAGACAACTTTCTATGTCCATGGGTTGACCAGCTTTTATGTAGGCCAGGTACTTCCTTGCAGTTCCTTCTGATTTCCTTGCTCTTTCCTTGTGGGGCAAATATGTATTGGTTTCAGTGTTTCTCCTTCTTAATGTTCTCATTGCCCTCTGTCCTGAGGCAGGGTGAAGAGGTGTCAGTTGGTTTTCTGTGTAAAACATGTTTATGACTTTGCAATGGAAAATATTTCAGATGTGCTTCAAATAATCAATTCCTAACAATGACTTGTGATATCATGTTTCTTCATACAGTCTGCTACTGTGAAAGACATTTTGAAGGACCAGGAAAGCAGAAAAGGCCTGATTGCTGCTATATGTGCAGGTGGGTTAACAAGGTGTCCTGCTTTATAAAGCATTCGGATGTTTTGAAAGAGCATGCAGACATTTTCCTGTCTTAGAAATTTGTGTTCCTGTAATTTAGTAGCAGGGATTTGTACTATATGTGCACCCATCAGCATCAGAATTTTTTATAAATTTAATAGCAAAGAAATCTCTAAAATAATTGTGAACACTTATCCTGCAAGTTCTGCTTGGTTCCCAGTTCTTTCCAATCAGTTGCATTACTGTCTTTAAAATAAAAAGTGAAAGGTAATGTGCTAGGATTTTTTTACAAAATATATGCTTATTCTGATGATCTTTCTGCAAGGACACAGCGCTGGCAGAATATCATTGCTGTAAATTTATCTCACATAACTATTCCTGCCCTTTAGCTTCAGAAAGAAGGCCATACATATAGAGTTACAGTCTCCCCCTTCCTCATCTGAGTCATAGCAAAAGATGGACTTGGTTTGAGGAGAGGTTGTCTGCTTACATATTCTGCGCAGCTGGGTATCCAGGTCATTACTTTGTAAGGTATGTATGTAAAAAAGCAAGATGAACAATTGCCAGTACTCCCAACTGATCTTAGAGGCTGGCCTAGGACCCAAAGCTGAGGATGAGGAGGATGGCAGTGAGTGCATAAAAGGCCATCTAACAGAGTATGTTCGTAGAGTGGATTTTCATTTTTGTTTTCTTGTATGTTGCTGGGGCTTTTTTTTGCTTTCCTTCTTCAGCGAGGTGATAGGTATGCAGAGTTGTGAACATTCTTGTACTTGGCAATGATAGTCTTCTCTTATCTGTATCTCTTACAGAACAATCCAAATTCGTGGTTGCCCACTAAAAGCTTTTACTGGTAATCAGAGTGGTTAATTTCTTTAGGTATAATATTCTTAGAGCTCATTCCAGCTGAACACAAAGGAGGTTATTTCCTGGACTAAATCCAAAATGAGACAAATGCACAGAAATGAAACTCAGATTAGGGAAATCCTGCCTTCATTTTCTTTTGGAATTCCCATAAGGATTTCCAGTCAAATGACTTAACACTTCTTGACACAAACTCAACTCAGGCTACGAAGGAAGTACGAAAAGAAAAGAGGAAAACTGTTAAAACCAAAAACTTAAGTTAGCCCATGGTCTGTCCAAAATACTGTTTGGCACACACTTGCGGCGTGCAGAGACTTGCTCAAATGAAGTTCTACCTGGTACATCTCTAAAGTCAGGATTTAACAAGGTTGTAAAGTAATTGTAGCTATTTAATGTTCAGACTGAAATGCAGACCTTTTACTTCTTAGTGTCAAACAGTTTTAAATAAAATGTATTATGTGGAAGTGAAATGACCATTGTCCTCCACTCGTTCCAAGGCAGCACAGTCATGGTAGGACAGTGTGGGAGCTGTAGTTGAGTGCAAGAGATTATACAGCTTGGTTCTTTTTGAGGCTTTTTGCTTCAGAGATGGGTCTGGCATCAGTTTTTATAAAAAGTAGTCTGTCCGCAGTGAGCTTTAGACCCTTGAGAGCCTAATGCCTGAATATATGTTCTTAGAAGTGTTTATAGCAGAAGACAGTTCCTCACGGGTGCAACTTTTTGTCCTTACAGGTCCTACTGCCCTTCTGGCACATGGGATAGGGTTTGGAAGCAAAGTCACAACACATCCTTTGGCCAAAGATAAAATGATGAATGGAGGTATGTAATGACTTTTATAAGTTTCTCTCCAAAGCCTTCTCAGATTTTTTTTTTGTTTACCTGAAACCACAATTTAAAGAAAGGAAGATAGCTTTTGTATCTTACTTTGTCTCTTTGAATTTCTTTAATGCTTTCTTGAATGTAATCAAAATCCAACTGAATATGCAAAGACTGTATTTCTAAGCCTATTTCACCTATTTAATAAACAGGGCTGTATTAACATTCTCATCCTTGGGGAAAATACGCTGCTGCTGTCATGCTAGGAGCAGTTATTGCCTTATCTTCTCGAGGCTGAGCCATCATCTCTTGCCCTTTTGGTTCTTTGCCTCAGTGGTCCAAGCAGCAAACCCCAGGAGCACCTTTCATGGTCTCCTGTGAATAGGGCTTTGGTTCTGTGAGCAGCTGATGGATCCACACTTCTTTCTCCTATCTAAGGGAAGTGGTGGTGAAATGCTGTGAAGTCATTCTGTGAACATTAATGAGTCTGAAGGTGAGCAGGAGATGGCAGGGTTCTTCCGATTTCTTCTGCATGTAATTGGCAGAAAAGAAATTTCTGAATAGCTCCACAAAAGCAATCCGACTTCTAAAAGTAAACTCACAGGAACTGACAGGGAGAGCGAGTGCTTCTTAATGAGCTTGTAGAATCAGAGGTGCATTCTCATACTATGTGAACGGAGCTACCAGAGCTCCCTGCAGGCCCTTTTCTTCCCTGAGGACTGCAGGCAGTCATGGGATGCTTGGAGGCAGGCTGGGCCCACACAGGTGGCTGAGGGGCCTTTGGCAGGTAACCTCTACCCCTCAGCAGAGCCTGTGGCAGGTGAGTCTGTGCTCTGTGGCAGCTGTGGGCACTGTCCTGGAGACTGACCCTCTTTCTGTCATGTGTCCCCCCCAGCACACTACAGCTACTCTGAGAGCCGTGTGGAGAAAGACGGGAACATCCTCACCAGCCGCGGGCCTGGGACCAGCTTTGAGTTTGGATTGGCCATTGTTGAAACGCTGATGGGGAAGGAAGTGGCCGAACAGGTGAAGGCACCTCTAATACTGAAAGAGTGAAACCCTGGTATGGGACAGGAAGTAGGACAAATTTGGATAGAGAGTTATATCCTCTGTAGAATAACTGTAAGCTGTACTGTTGTAAATACAATTTAATTTTGGGTGAAATTAGCATCTGTACTTACCTTAACTGGGATACCGTAACAAACCAAAGGTCTTTATCTCTGGAAAAAGATCGTTAGCAGAAAGCTTCATCACAAAAAAGTAGCCAGCATCTAATAATCTTAGTTAACTCTTGGATGGCATTTAAAAATCACATGGAAAAAATGTTTGTTGAGTAAATAAAAATGAAGCGGCCCTGCTGGTGTGTTGGTACTTCGTGTGTTTTCTCCCAGCCCAGACCTACGAATCCATTTTGCCACCATGGCTATCCATGTACTGTTCAAAACAATGTCTGTTTAGATTCTCACACAGTGTGAGCTGAAATGAGCACTGGAAAAAGCTCCCTAGGGAGGGTGTCAGGGCCCCAGGCGCCTGTCAGTGTTCAAGAAGCATTTGGGCAACACTTCTCAGCTATGTGGTTTAACTTTTAGGTTGCCCTCTGTGGAGTCAGGAGTTGGTTTTGATGACCTTTGTTAGTCTCTTCCAACTCAGGATATTCTATGATTCTATGACATAGATTATTAAGTTGTAACTTAGAATTAGTTAAAACAATGTTTAGTTTTATCTGTACAAATCAGGCAAATAACTAGTATTAATTCTCAGACAGTGTGGGACTAAATTAAAAGTGTGAATATTTGTACCTTGCCAAGCACCTTAGAGTTCCTACAAGTTGAACATGATACCTTGAAATTTGTCTTCTATATTAAATGATTGCTGATCCATTGAGCTATTTGAGCAGCTAATAATCAGCATAAATCAGGAAGGTTGGACTTGGTAGCATAGCACCAGTAGCAGTGCTTCTTTCTACTTACTATAAATCGGGACTTGCTACAAGCCTAGCTTAAGTGAGTTTAGAGGAGTTGCAGGGCACGTCTCTGGAAGAAGTAGTGGGGCTATATTCCCATGGGCATTAAGAATTTGGCATCAATTTTTGTCTTTCCTGCCTTTCTTTTACCAAATAATTCTGCTGTTACCTGGCTCTGTCAGCCGTCATGCTTTACAAGGTGGCTCCTCATTGGACTCTGAAGTTACCACAGCATCTGGAGATCTGGCTCTGCATACATCTGAAGTGCCTAATCTGAACTTTAAAAAATCGCTGCATAGGGGCCTTTATGATTGCTTATTTTAATGGGAAACAAGTTCATTCTCAACTACTGCATTTTGGTAATAAAATACATGGATACTTTTGCAAATTTAGAATTTAAAAATGTCTCTATGTTGCTAATATCTACTGGAAGAACTGCTTCAGCTGTATGCTCTGCCTCTTAATTTGTTTAGGAAATATGTTTCTTTAGCTTTTAAATATGCTCAAGATATGCAAAAAATTGTAATCTATGTAAGATTGGACATGTTTGTGTGGTAAATCTGCACGTCTAACTGGTATTGCTGTGCAAATGTAAACCAAATGATGGAAAGATTCTTTGTCCTAGATACTGGAATAATTACTTTGTAAACGGGCATGATTCAGAATACAGGAAAAACTGTGCATTCCTGGGTTGCAGTACTGCTTTGTAGAATTAGAAGGAAAATACTTTCATGCTTGTTTTGTTTTTAGGCTTCCAGAAATATTTTATAAAGAAGTGGCCAAAAATTTGATTATAAATTTCTATTTTTTATTCCAAGGCTGGGATAGTTCAGTTTACAGCAATGAGGTTTTCAATGTGTATATTTGGGCTTTCCCACTCCCATTAAAATGATAATAGGAAAAACACTCAGAAAAATGAGCCGAGCCCATTAATACATCTGATTAATTTGCAGATTCTTCAACTTTGTTCAGCAAAGGACTTGGTAAATGAAATATGGTAGTGCTGCTTGCACCACAGTTAGTTACCTTCATAAAGCTGACTGTTCTCAACCTTTTACATTGCAGATGTTCAGCAAACATGAATTTATATGGGTTCTCTCTTTCTGCTAAGGTGTCATTAAGTTGGTCTTTCTGTTAGGATAAGTATATGAACCAAGATTAGGCTAATTTTCCTCTTAGGGTAAGCGTCAAGAAGGAATTTGCTGATTTTAGGGGAAAAAAATGCCTTCCAATTTGTGAAATGCCTTTTTCCTCTCTCTTTTTCCATTTCATACAGTATTTTTTTTTTTGCAGATCTCTTTTCCTAAAATCCCCCGTCTGAACAATGAGCTGAGGTACTTTTCTGCTCAGTGTTTCATGTACACTAGGAACTTTGTGCCTTTTTATTATTGGCAAGTGTTAGTTTTAAACTGAGTCTGTGTTAATTTGGTATATGCTGCCACTGAACTCAGCTTAAATTGAAGGGAATGCATCCACACTTCTCTAGCTGGCATTTACCATTTTGTTTCCTGACAGCTGAAAGATTTTGGGGTTGGTTGTTTTCCTGATGAAAAGGGTAGTCACTCAGCATCTGCTGTATGTCTCATATCATCTCTCAAGAATAGGCTAGGTTTTTTTTCCTCTCGATTCTGGTGGTTCTGTGGGCTTGAATGCATAGTGGAAAGTGAGTTCTCTTACAGAATTGAGAAGTATCATATGGCTTAGAAACAGGAATGTACAGAAGATGGCATAGATGCTAGTGCCAGCAGTGAATACTTGCAATGATGCATTTATCTGTGCTGACTTTACTCATGAATGCATCTGATGTGTTAGTTGCTTTTCCCTGGTGTTTTGTAAAGGAGTACTTTACCTTCCTTTTCGTTGTGCAGAAGGGAAATGAACGCTTGTACTAGGAAGCCAGGAATAATGCAGCTCTAGGCTCCTGTATGGGCTCAAAGAGACACAGGCTTTGCTAGTATATATAGTAGAATAAAAATTCCCTCCAGCAAAATCAAGAGGGTTTTTTTTACCTCCTTCCTCTTTGGAGAACTACAGAACATTAACAACTTTAACATAATTTAAAAAAAAAAAGGAAAGAGTTACTGCCAGGTGCCAAGGGTGATGTTCTCCAGCCAGTACCAGTTCTGTGCTGATTGCCTGTACCGAGGAGAACAGATGGGGCCCTGGTGGCCTCACCACCCCACCTCCCCCTTCTTTCAACAGGCATTTTCTTAGGCCATGAAGAGGAGTTGGAGGCTTTTGCCTCTCTAGCTTTGGGTCTTGGCTGTTTGTGCATGAATTTGCACAGAGCCTCTGGGGAGGGAACTCCTCATGGAGTTCCCCAGGGCCACAGCCAGCAAGCCCCGCCTGCATCCTGCTGTACTGCTGGAGAAAACTGGGATCCTGCACTTGTGTTGCATTGGTCACTCCCTTGCACTTGAATGGCCCAATATAAAGCTCAGGTGTTAAATTGTGGACTGAACTGCTTGTAAAACAGCCGCCTTACTCATCATGCTGCTCCAGGGCATGCAATAGCATCCTGTCTTATCATGGAGAATGCTTTTGATCGAGTTGGTCCAGATGATGGGAGAAGCGTGGCCTGAGAGAAGCAGCATGTCCAGAGCACCCTGCAATGGCTTGTTCAGTTGTTGGCAGCCTGAAAGGCTGAGCAATCTCAAGCTAACTCCTGTGCACGGTGTTGCGTTACCTCAAGCTCAGATTGGACTGATGGCTGTGCCTGCTGTCTCTGTCTCAGTGGAGTGGTAGTCTGCTCCTCCAATGGAAAGGTTGCTTGGGGAGTAATGGGGTCCTTGGCCATTCCCACAGAACAATACTATTGTGTATTGCATCCAGCACTGGCCATCTTGTGATTGATAAAACCTACAGAAGATAATGGCCCACGTGGTCACTCCTCACCCTTAACAACATGTATGTTTAGACTGTCAGTCTTTAACAAAACACTAGCATTAAACCATTTAACTTGAAGTTAGGAACCAACCAGTTCATCCTTACTTCAGGCTAGCCCTTCGTCTTCAGAGTCTCATTTTAGGTCTCCATTAGCCCCTGTATGAAGCAGGAGCTCCCTGGTACTCACCTCACTGACATGCATTTTTAAAAGTGTGTCTCAGATGGGGCTGTCTGTCCCTGTGGCTTTTAACAAAGCAACAACTTCAGTTTGTTGGTTTTTTTCAGCATGTTGAAAAGATGCTCTGGAAAGGCAACCCTCCTTCCGACTAGCAAAAGCAGTTTAGGCTATTTGAATCCCATGAGCAACAGAGTGTGTCAGGGTGTGTGCTATAATCTCTGCCCTGGGTCATTAGAGGCTTCTGCATCACCACGTGCCTATTGCTGTGCTGGTGCTATGTACATCCTGCATCACAACAGCACAGTCCCAATTCGAATTGCTTAAACTCTTAAGTGTTGGGGTGTGCAACTGGGATGCAGGAAAACTTTTCTTGAATAACTTGTCAACAGGACATGTGACAAATGAAGTCACCAAGTGCAACCTAGTATGGTTGGAGTCTCATGTTTCCTCTGGATCTTGCCTAATACAGGGATTGCAAGGCAATGAGTAACCTTGCAAAGACACGCTTGCTGTTTGCTTGTGTCTCCCTTGCACCTTGCCATGCAGCAGTTGGACTCAACATGGCATGAGCTGATATGGTCCTTAGCGTGAACTTCCTGCAAGCTGGTAAGTGCCCCAAGAGTCTTATGCCTAAAGACTGCTCAGTGTATGGTGTTGGTTGTGTGTTCCAGTTGGCTTCCAAAAGGGCAGTCAGTAGTGCTGACACTGCCCTTGAAAAGTCGTTGTGAATAATAAGCATATTAACAAAGGTAAAATAAATATTATAGGTAAGGGGAACATGTGTCTGTCACCTGGGTAGGTGGTGGGCAGGAGATCATTCTTCTGGGGCAGACCTGATGATCCTGTGCTTGATCCAGAGACTGTGTGCATGGAGGGCCTCTTAGTGTGTTATTATGATAACTTGATGTGATTAGTTACTAGCATCCTCAAGCAGATTCAGGGTGGTGATGGTGGGGTAATCTGCCATGGTTTTTCATGGCACTATATTTGCGCTTTTTTTCCTTTGCGGCTTTCACGTGCTAATAATTTGTGGACGATAGTGTTAATCTTCAGCAAGAAGCTGCAGCTTTTCAACACAGAAGCATCTCTGAATCACTTTGCAAGGAAATGAATAGTAGTCCTGGTTCCCATGTTTCAGTGGCATGACACTTAAAATTTGGAGTACCTAACACCTTTTCCAAAATTAACCACAACTGGGATCAAGGTGCACCCCAATATATAAATAATATAGCAACAGTCTATGAGCAATCACAGGTGTGGCTTCCATTAATGATTCAGAAAAAATAATGAGCTCTGTGGATGAAAATAGGCATTTGGGCAGGGATTATGCAAGGTCTGAATTATGATGCAGGATGGGTGGGGATAACACCTCTTTCAGTTTACAAATGCTAATCACAAGCTCAGCAGCCAGAAATCTCTGCAGCACTATTTAACGAATATTAATAAGTATAATTAAACTTTGTGTGCTAGATTTTCAGGGCCAAAGAGCTATGTGAAATGCAAAATATGCTATATGTTTTTGGTTTTAAATGAAAATAAGATGCTTTAGAAGAAAGCTAACAGGAAATTAAAAGATTAAACTACTCTAAAAACAAAAGTTTACCCCAGGAACACTCAGTACACACAAAGAAAATGAATAGGCTACCTAACTACAGAGAGCATACAAGCAGATAAAATGAGGGTTTACCTCCATCTCCAATTTCCTTCTTGACATAATCTAGAGAGTATGTATTTAGCATACAGCTTGTAATAATATTAAAAGTGTTTATAAGGGCCACAGTCTGTAATCATGAGTTTGAAGGTTGGGAATTCTGCCATGACTGATCTGGCCATCACCTTAACCTTGAATTCCTGACAAGACTTGGGCTGAACACCATCAGCAATTACTCCCTACTGTAATAACTGCCCTTAGAAAATTGGTGTCTTTGTCCTGGAATAGAAGGATGCTTTCCTTTATCATGTCAAACTTAACACTTCACTCAGACTGTTTAAAAACTAAACCAAGGCTGCAGCTGGAGTAAATGCAGTCTTGGTGGGTGCTCTTCTGCAGTTTCAGAATGGTAGTAATTGTGCCTGTTGCAGTCTGGGAGTGAATGGAAAACTCCTAGTGACAGCGGCAACAATCAGTAATTTTAAATGACTGCAGATTTAATTATGTCGTCAATCTGCATGCTTCCGAATCAGGTTTAATTTCTGGTTTTTCTCTTACAATGCAAAAGAAGCTGATGATCAGCTACAGCTCTGTGTTACTTAGTGACTTTGTCTGTTTAAGAGCAAGTTAATATAGTGAAGTTAAGCTAACGGTTTTTTCAAGTCACCTGGTACTAACACAGCCTCTTCCTTTCAGGAAAAGGTATACTGAGGCAAACATCCTGTCCTTTAGTTACAGCTGGACTCTGCTTCTCTAGGTTGATTTGCTAGTCTGAAACTCATCAAGTGAGGGGTGTTTTGCCAACACCAGAGCAGCCAAGCAGCACTTACCAACCAGGGTGAATATGACAGATGCTTCTGCTGTCACTTGGTACTTAGAGTGTGCTTTTGCTTGTGCAGTTTTGAGCCTGAGGGAGAGGTCACCCACACCCTCCCCTCCCCCTTCTCACCCATTTTGCTGGCAGCCACATCTCATTGAGGTCTATTCATGATCCTCGGTTCACTGTGGGGCTGCCCTGGATCCAGCCCTCTGGAGTTCGCTGCAGTACAACCCCCTTTGCCTCAGCACAGCTGCTACCTCCTGGGACTCAGGAGCCCTCACCAGCATGGCTGGGTGGTTCCCAACAGGGCCGCTGAGAGCAGGTGAGCATATGGCCTGCTTCTTGAATAAGGAGGCTGTGAGAGACACTGCTTTTCCATAGATGCACATTTTTCTTCCCTACTTTAACACAAATTCCTCGACTCTCCAAATTTCAGTTTATCAAATTGTAACAACTTTGAAGTGTGATTATTCCAGTCAAATCTAGCTGGCAAGGGTCTTTGTCCTCAGAGGCAAAGCTGTCAGGCCTTGCCCAGGTGAGCCCAAACTCTGAATATTCAAACATGTGATCAGATTGTTGCAAAAGCATGTTGTGTCCTGACAAGTCTTATCATGTGCCAGGGGACAAGCAGAGAAATGTCTTCTGGCCAGAACTTGCAAAGCTTCCCCCACAGCTCTACAGCCTTAATTACTCACTTGGAAAACGAAATACAATTTTTGGGTCATGCAAACTTTGTTCCCCAATGCACAGGAATCTGGTGTCTTAAGAAGCAAGGCTTCTACCTGCCTTTGTCAGTGACCCCCTTAGTGTCACACAGAGAGAATCACTGAATTGTGGGCCAAGTCCTCAGTGAAACCTTATTATTATGGATTTTTAAAGATTAAATGGCCAAGTTACTTAAATAGTACAAGACTTGCCTATAAGTTACTTTCCTTTTACTCAAGAGGTATGTCAGCTCTGTAACCTGTTTGAATGTCCTGCTTATAGCCAAGCAGTTCAGTTACTATGTTCAATTTAGGTTCTGTTTTACTTCAGTTGCACTAAACGCAGTTTCTTGCTTAACTTCTGAAATGAGCCTTAACATCATGCTGTAATTCAGCTGACACAAAGCACATGGTAGGAAAACATCACTACAGTAAGAGGTTTTTTTTTTTTAATACTCAGGACTGAGTAGAAAATACCAACTCTCAGGAAAGGAGTATGCAATTCTTTTTTCTAGGAGAAAAAGTAATGGAGGTTAGGTTAAAAGTCTTCAATTCTTTTAGGAATTGCAGAAAAGCTTATGTAAGACCATTCAAAAGCACAAGTTTTATAATGGTTTTAAGCTTTTCAGCACTATAAATATAAAACCAGCTTGTACTCAGAAGCAGATCAAGTAAAAAACCTGCTGCTGCTACATTAGCAGTTTTTTAGGGAACCTTTACTGCTAACGGAAGTGAAAATATGTGCTAGCAGGCAGGGCTGGAGAAACTCTAACAAATACCCCATTTTGTACCAGGTATTTTGGCTAAAAGGAGTGGGTTCAAGTACCAGGAATGGAGTGGGACCCAGAGGCAAAAGCTAGGAGAGATTTACAGGGCAGCTGCTTGGGTTTAGACTGAGTTCTACCGAGTCTCTGCTGACTCTCACACTACAACAAAACAGGTGCAGCTGAGCAGTGTTGATCTGTTTGCTGTAGCAGTGATGGTGTAACTGAGAAGGTACGTTATTTCACAGTCCGAGGGTTGAAACTGCTCGTATTTAAGGGGAAGGTTACAAGTATAAATTTTACTTTTTCCACCTTAGAAAAATCTGGTTCTGGAAAGCAGAACTTTCAGTAGGCTGAGTATTCCAATTGACAGCCTTGCACAGGATTAGGTAGTTTATGTTTTGAAGGCCAATCTGCATGTTCTTAGCAGTGTTGCAGCACAGCAGTAAGTGTTTAAGCGCCTTTATAATTGAAGCTTAGTAATCTTCCCATCTGTAAAAGCTAAGTGATTAGCCATTACTGAAAAACTGCATCTGACATTTTTCCCATACAGTATAATTCCAAGGATGGTAACCTGCTTTATACTGAAATAAGCCCACTGTGACAGAACTGTTCAGACTGCTAGATCAAGGCAAGTATTTACCTACATACATAGCTTGAAGATCAAAGTTGTGTGATGCTTCTTATCTTCAGTAACCTTATCCATGGCTTGCATACTACAGTGAAATACACTTGTTTTGTGGTAAGTATTCACAATTTCTCTCCCCTTTAACCATGCTATCTATACTCAAAGTTTTTTCATCCTCAGAATATAAGTAGTTCACTTTCAGTGACCCTTAATGTACAATTTAGTTATTTTTTTTACCAGGTGAGAAATTGAAGAGAGGAACACTCCTTGCCTCTCTTTTCTGTATGATGGTGGCTAACATGCTATGGGTGACTAGAAAAAAACCAAAGTCATTCATGTTAGGCCAGATAACTTAATCTCACAGAATGTTTTATTGCCAGCACAAAACTATAGACAACATGCTACCAGGTAGTAACGAGGCATTAAAATTAACAGTGTCCAATGTGAGTTATTGAACACTTCTGCAGCAATCTTAATTCTAATTAAATGCAAGGTGAATTCAACATTAGTTGTATATTTAACATTATTGACTTTGAACTTTGCAGTAAATGCAGAACTCAAATGCACAATTGCATACACTATTCAATAAAGCAAAATCCAAAATGTATCATAAATAAGTATTTTATAACTTTATTAAACTCAAGACATGACAATATTCAAAATACAAAGTGAATTATTTTTTATTCAATACTGTACATGATGCAGAAATATCAGTGCATTTCTATAGCATGTATTTCACCTTCATTTAGTTTGTACTAAAACAAATAAAAAGTAAGCTTTAAAATAGCTCAAACATCTCATTCAGCAGTTTAAACTGTAAACAGCTTGTTTACTTCTGTTAGGAGGAACACATTCATCTTCTGTACCCCCATTAATGAGCACCCTTTCTCTTGTGCTTTTCTGTAAGAGGATAAATGTAACCAAAATGAGCATGAGAAACTGCTAATGTGGCACCTCAGTGAACTTCAGTGGATGGCTGAGGCACAGTGAAGAAAAATTAAACAGCAAGAAGCAGCATCAAAGCAGCAAGAGACGGGACTGACACTGTTCATAAATGGAATCATGTTTTTCCCTCATACCCTCCTCCTCCTCCCCTAAAATACTGAACAGAAACCAAAACACAAGACCAGCTTGTGCTGTGTTTCTGTATTTAATACAGTCAGAATTTCAGACTCTAGGTGAGCACACAGTTGTTACTGCCTACCTGACAGCAACCGTGTGGCTGCTCAGGACACTCTCACACGTATCTAGGATCCAGCAGGAAAAGAGCAGCAGCAGAGGCTTAGCAATAGCTGGTCCAAGTCTCTTCTAGGAAAAACTGCAAAACTGAGCCAAGTGTGTCTAGCAAGTGAATCCACAAAACCAACTCACTTTAAAAGTCTATTAGCATCATATTAATTTGTAAAATAGATTAAACTTTCAAAATGTGCTTCCAATATGCCTGCCAAGTCTTGAACTGGGTATCAAATCTTGCAGTTACCTTCTTACCAGACTGACATAGCCTAGTCAAAGAGAACAGAGTCTGTTCTCAGTACGGTTACTGTATAAAAGAAATTTTGGAAAATACCCAATACAAAAACTGTACTGCATTACTTGGTCTGTTGCCTGCTTTATAAGTGACTCATCAGCAAAGCTCGATTTTAATTTTTTTTTTTGATAATGTGACTACCAAATACGTTCATCTAGGTAGCATACAACTGGCCAGCTGTGACTACTATCCCTCCATGTTTCTTTGTATGGGAACTTTGTAGGTTTTCAGCTTACATACCTAGACAAACAAAAAGAGTCTTAAGAAACGTATCGAATATATGCAGCATAAGAGGACTTTACGATCCACTTTCCAGTTCTCAGAGGTCAAACTGCTCCTACTTCATTATCTGAGAACCATAAGAACTCTGTAACATGATAAAGTTCAGCTCCATCCTGAACAACTGAGCTGGGACTGACTGTGCTCCCAGAAACTACGGGGAAACCACATAAGACAGGTGTTTTCGTTTCAGGTGACCACCTATGTCCATTCTGGGTTTTGAGTCCAGTTTTGTCGGAGCTGAGGTGGCTGTGCAGTCACCAGACCAGGACTGAACCTCAGTGTTAGAGCTCCTTTCTTCTGCTTCTCTGAAGAATTTCTCATACTTGTCCAAATATGGAGGCCTTTCAGGTAGCAGATAGTAGTGTGTTGAACTGGCCTTCTTACCATTTTCAATAATTGGAAGAATGCAAGGGACCCTGTTTGAAGATCCTTCACTATTTTGTCTTTGTAGAGCTTTGCTGCTGACATACTTAGGATCAGGTGCAAAACTCTGGGTGGGGGGCATAACCCCATTGAGGTATGATGGGAGGCTTTTGGGACTCGGGGTACGGGAATTGCTGTGTGACAGAGGTTCTCTTGGGGGTACTTTTGGAGGCCTGTCTTCATCGCTGTACGCGCTAGAAGCAACTTCTGCTGACCACCTTCTGTAGTCTGGTTTGAGTGCCCTTGGAGGTATGGGAACCCTTGGTGGAATCTCTGGTTTATCTTCATCAGAGGTTGGAGAAGACCTGTTTAAGTGTCCAGATAGTCTTACTATTGGTTTATTAAGAGATCCAGCTGGCCCAGAATGGGACCTTCGCAAGCGTCGATGCAGCTGCTGTGGAGGAGGGTAAATACTGGATATGTATACATTTAGGCTTTGTGTAGGGTTGGAATCTTCTGGTTTTGGTCCTGTTGGAGTATCAAAGTATGCATAGTTGATCTGTCCACAGCCCCTAAAGCTCCGCCGACTTGGAGCACTGGCTTTAAAGGGAGGAAGTTCATAATCTTCTAACAAAAAGTCAGTATCTGAGCTAGTCAGGAATTCCACTTCTTTGTCAACCTCATCTGAAGTAAAGTCTTCAGAAATAGGTAGAGGGGGCAGAGGCCTGGAGCTCCGATCATTGGAAGATGCAGACAGAAATTGAATTGGTCCATTTTTTACTGCCATGTGAGGAGGTGTTTCTTCAGAAACACAGCTCATGGTTAATGACAGTTTACTAAAGCCAGGAACGAGATGGTCTTCATATCTTGAAACTGTCGGTTCACTTTTGGGACTTACAAGAAGTGGACTGGATTTCTGAGATGGGACTTGGATGCAACTTTCAGCAATGTGGTCATTCATGGAAGCCTGGTTGGAAGAGTGCCCTAAAAAGGTGAAAAATTCTTAGAGACACTTTTCTAAGTAACACTCTAGCACATGACTTTACCACTGCATATTTAATTCCTTCTAACACAACAGTAAGTAGTGTCTGTTTAATAACTGCAGTAGTGAAATGTAGGTATTACAGATCTCTTCTGGTCATGGATTTATGCTTTAGTTAAGATAGCAGCAGATTACTTTATTGTTTCAGGCCAGTGCTCCTTAAATGAGGTAGTTCAAGAGACCCCATGCATAAGCAAGAGAGAGCTACAGCTACAAAGATCTCAGCATAGGTCTACAACAGAACAAGTACTATTTTAGTAAATGGTTTTTCTGTCAGAAGGGTAATGGCAACTCGAAGGCATCATAAGTACAAGGAAAAGGTCTGTCGGAGTGTTTTTGTTTGTTTGAACTTCATCATGTTATTTAAAAGTGGGTTTTTTGGTTGGACTTGAATAGGAGCGTTTTCTTGAAATGCTCCGTTCTGGCACCGGGGGGCGCCCGTCGCAGCCAGGGACGGGTCTGCGTCGGGCCCGGAGGGGTTTCCAGACAATCCACTGCACTTTTAAACACTCGTCTGTCAGTCTTTTATACTCACCAATGGATGGCAAATGCTGCTCTGTCGATGGACCTAAATTATATGCCACTGCTATAGGGTCCACATTAAAGAAAGTACTAAAAAAAAAAAAAAAGAAAAAAGCCTTCACTGTAAACAAACCATAGGTCTGTCACCAAATACAAGTATTCATCATACTCATTTTATATACTTGAAGATGCAACAGATTAAAATTTTAGCCTCACTCACTTTTCAAATCCACTGTGGCTACCCCAGCAGGTTTTCAAACTCCCCATGCCTTGACTAGTGTGAAGAAATCCGGTTTTTAATGGGACTCTCATCTCCTGAGCAGCAACTCCTGCAGTTGACATTGTGCAGCGTTCTCTGGTGACGTCTCACGACTTTAGATATTCAGTACTTGACAGGTTTCCTGCGGTTTTCATTCCCTTCAACAGAGAAGACATAAATATCAGAAATGCAAATCTGATGATTTCATCTCTCATCTGAAATTTCAGTATTCAAATAATTAAACAGCTCGATAGAAAGGCCTTCTGTCCTACTTGCCAATAGAAAAACCTGACCAAACTTCTTGCTTTGAGTCTGTCTGTAAAACTGAAGTAAAAGAAGGTAAGTTCTCTTAGAGAATTACACTGTAAAGAAAAAAACCCACGTTCAGTAAAGCTATTGATATATAGTAACTGTGCATCAACAACACTTCAGTTCTTGTACATAAACTACTAGTTATTAATACAAAAAAGGCTTTTAAAAAGTTTTCTAGAACAATCTATTTAACTTTCTAATTGCTGTCTATCTTTAGTTTTATCTTTTTGCTAAAGAGTTTATAGTTTCCAGTGTAGCCAACAAATAACAGCCTAGTCTGTTGTTAAGTATTACCTTCCATAGCCTTTGCTCCAATAAGCAGAATTACTGACTACTTGAACTGGAATTCTAAGACTTCTTTTATATAAAGCAGTAAGCATTAAGATACTTTAAAACAGCCTCAAGTCTTCTAGCTATTTCAAACAAATCGGAAATCTGGTGATTTGAAATAATCGCCACTGAAACCATACTGCTGCATTCAGATCTATTTTGAATGTGTGAACAATGCTTTATCTGTCCCTTTTACAACAGAAAAAATGTGTTGGCAATTACTATATATTGAGTAAGTAATCAGAGTCTAAGGAACAAACTGACTCACTTGGCTTTGCTTAGGAAATTCAGAAAGGATTATTGGGAAGGGGAAGGGGCAGTGTAAAATTAGTCAGCATCATGAAGGCAGGAAAAATTAAATCCAAAACTATAAGCCAAGATGTCCTATGGGTCTGTGCTTCATCTACACAAATAGCCTGATTTCAGCAAGTACAATATGGTGCTATATGGCTGTTTAAAAAACACATACACACACACACAAACCCTACCAAACCAAACCCCACCGAAACCAGTTTAATTTGTATCTCCCTTGAAAATCAATAATATGACCATATAATACTAATGTGAACTTCTCCACACCCCTCCTCCAAAAGAATTCCACCAACAGCTGAGGGCCAGCTCCATCAGTGATACCTGCATACTGGCATACCTGTCAAGAAAAACCCTCACAGTATGGTATTGCAGTGGGTACAGAAACAGCTAATAGCTTATGCTTATGGTAAATCTGTTCTAAACCAGGCTTTCTATGCAGATGTGTAACCTTCCTTTTCTTTTAGGAGGAAAGATCCATCATACCTACTTGCAGCATGAGGGATGGGCAGACTCGTAAACAGGACTATAACCAGGTGCCCTGGGATTAGTTTGCAGTCCAACACCACTGGACCATTTATAAACAACTGTTTGAGAAAGACCAACTTTGCTGTGCTTTTCCAAATTTGAATTGGGTTTAGTATTGATCATCTTAAGAAAAGAGTATATGCAAAATAGCTTCTGACTGTATGTATGTTTATGATGTGCGAGACCCAATCACATTCTCTTTAAGAGTCTGATGGTTTTCTTGATCACGACTTTCAGTGATCACCATTGTGTCAACAGAAGTGGGATTTTTTAATTCACTGCCAGATACCCCGTATATTTTAGTCAGGCATTTCAGAATAACTCTAGACAGGAGGCTTTCATAGAAGTGAATAGGGGATGAACCAGTGCTCTATCTGCTGCAGCAGAGTCCTACCTCATTCAGCCCTCCTGATTTTAGTGAAGACCATGTTCTTCTTTTCAGACAACCTCCTTAAAAAGCTAGTTTAACACTGGAAATTTTTGTATAACGCAGTTAAGTTGGACCCTTCCCAGTAATAGGAATTGCAGATTTTCATCATGAAACTAAATATAAACATACAGCCCCAGGAAGCAATAACATAGTTCTGTAAGTACAAGCAGAACCATTGTTTATGGGGGAGCAGAACACTAGAGGTACCCATTTGTTTAAATTACTTAAGCAGCATAATACACATATAGCACCAATTCTAAAATTACTTCTTAACATATTAATGTAATTTGCAAATAAAACATCCATCTTATCAGCTCACACTGTATTGAGCAATGATTTTTTATGCCTCAGATCCTATCCCATAGCAACAAATCTGCAAAAGAAATGAAGGAGAATGAATAAGTGAGCTTAAGGTTAATGTCTACTGTCTATTTCAGTATTTCTGAAGTCAAATGCAAGTTACAAGTAAAAAAAAAATCACTGGTACAAAACACTGATCAGGGAGCAAATGATAGTACTCCACTTCAGCACATGTGCAAGATCTGACAAGATCACGAGCAAGACATTGATTAAAATATAAAAAATCAGACGGGGGGAACAACTGCTGTAGTTTGAGAGCACGTGTAGTGTGCTGTGTTAACATACAACCCTTGCAAGGCTTATTAAGAACCCCAACCTCCACCAGCTCTCATGCCAAAACCACTGCAGGTAATTACTGTGTCAGCTTCCCAAATGCTGTATAAATCTCAGCTCTCAAGACTGATGGTTGCACAATCACCTCTCTGATATCCCTCTGGAATGCTAAGGTTAACATCTAAAATGACTTATATATTTACATACTCTAGGAAAAGGTAATTTTCACTTGTTTCAATCAGTCTTTATTTTTTAAACATACAGACAATTTTTGCAGTCATAAAACTTGCTTCATTCTAAAAATAACCTCTTTGCGAATTCACAGAAGGTGATCTGCCTTGACATTTCAGAGTTATGAAACTATCCCGAGTGCCTTAAGCTAGGACTATCAAGAGTGGTAATACTCTTTCAATAAACCACCTAGTTACTTTCTCAGTGGAGTCTAAGAGAGTTGTTGCTTATATTTTAAAACATGCATAAGCTTGTTTGAAGACATAGTATCTTAGGAGGGAGACATGTAACATGTAACTGAGGAGTACAAACTCTGTATTTTAGACAGCACACTCTTACTAAAGCCGAATAGTACGTATTATATTCTAGTAATTGGCTTTAAAAACCAGTAAAATTTACAAAAGTCAGTCATGAAGATATAAATATCAACAATTCTCAGTGTAACTGCTGTCCCAATCCTGCCTCCTTAAAAATTTAAGGATCTGAACTTAACCATAAATAACATCAAACTGTATTTGCTAAAGAAAATGGACACTATGCAGTAATGAAGCATTCTTGATCTCGTGTGCTGCTCATTTGCACAGAATGGGTTTCCTGTTACTCTGCTTGTCTGGCCTAGTTATGCATTGATTATGGCACTTAGGAAGACTGAAGCACTTTTGAAGAAATGGAGTTCACACTGAAACTGTAGCTAGTAATTTCTACAGGGCAGATACAAGCCAAGGCAATTCAAAGATTTGTTGATGCATTAGGAAGCTACCAACACCACTCATTGTAAGGCAACAGCACAAAGGAGACACTTTTTAATTGTTCAGGTCTGTTTGCATTAACAAATATGAATAATACTAAATATTGGAGATTAATTTTTTTTACAAGGCCAAATGTACTTTCAAACTTGAACTAGTGAGTGATGAATAACCGGATAGCTGTGTGCAAGCTGAAAATGGTCAAATGTATCCATAAACAGTAGGGTATGTACATAATGATATCTACAATGTATATGGGAATATGTGGAAAAATTTTTGTGGTGAGTTACAGAAAACATCACGAATATGCAGTTTTCATACAGATACATATCAATAAACACTTGCATTACAACAGCACTAATCCTCTACTTAGAAACTAAGAAGCATTTGCATATATTTTAGCTCTATCACTGATCACACACAGAATCTTATTACTCTGTTCCCTGCTCTCCCAGTCCCAATGCAGCCAAATATTTGAGGCAAGTCAAGTTCATAATGAAGAAAACCTTCCCGGTACGCACAGTAGACCAAAGCACACTCTAAAATGTTTCACTAAATGGGGATGGAATACAGCAATTTGCTGTACAGATTTCTGAATGCCTGTACAAATTTTGGACAGATTTTATAAAGGCAACACTCTTGAAAAGAAGCTGAGATACGTCTTGTAAGAAATGGGAAAGAGGGAAGGGAAAAAAAAGTAAGACTTACTTACCCCTTCTGGGAGGGGAAGAAATGTGTCTACCTTAAATCCACAACCTATTTTTGCTCACCTTGCCACCACATTATCTTTAACAAATCTCAGAAGCAATTCACAGGAGGAGGGGCACATTTTTGCACTACAAGTCATCCACTCCAGCTAGCTGTTCCTTATTTGACAAGGTGATGTAATTTCCTTTTTCTCCTTTGACTTTCTATTTAACATAAGTACCTGAGATAGAGGCATCCCTTTTAATATTTAAGCATTTCAGACTTCCAATTGGACTTTAAAAGCTTAAGAGCTGTTAATATACTTTCTGGAACTCCATATACTTAAAAAAAAAACAAACTAATTTCTGGTTCTCTAGTTCTCATATCATCCCTTAAGTACTTCTGTCTGTGCAACTAGATGAATGCTGAGTAACTGACACCTAGCAGAAACAGCCTCATGAGAAGGTTAGTTTAAACCTACCAATAAATAATTAGATCTTATTTACTATGCATCAAACCTCCATAGTGCAGGTCAGTATTCCTGAGTCACAGGCCAAATCATGCCCTGATATGGGCCTCAGAAGATTTTTCCATTTATAGGAATTATATTCTTTACAGTTATTATATAAATGAATTGCATTCTTAACTTCCAGATACTTTTCTACACATTCTGCCAGCCAGAAATAGACCACTCTTTTGCAAAGAATTTAAGACTATGATCACTTAGTAACTGCTCAAATCATAGGTGACTGCAAATAAAACTAATTCTACGGGTATACTCCAGACAAATCGACTGAACAGCAGACAAATGATGTATTTAGATTGTAAGTCAGCTAGTTTGAAATACATTCAAAGAACCACAGTTCATCAAGGAGTTTAAGTTCACTTAAAATTTGGGCTACCATTTCACAGTCCTGCACAGCAAATGGGAGGAACCTGTAAATCGCCAGTAGAAAACTAATAATTAAATAGCAAGACAATTGCCTTGCCTCTGTTTGTCAGATTTCAGATGCATGCTTAAGGTATGGTACTTCACCCTCCTGAAAATTTTAATGTGAATACAGACAGCTTACATTCAGGAAATAAAAATTCCTTTATAGCTGACTCAGAGTCATAACCATAGTGTTAGACACAGTGTGATAACTTTTAATTCTGTTTTCCACTGCAGAGAAGTGGAACTGTTTTCCTCTGAAATAATTCTTATACTGCAGAGGATGACAAAGGGCTTCACCAAGGACATATTCCCCCTCTCAAAAGATAGGTTTCTATTTTAAAAAGGAAAACAGAAAATTATCCCACACAGGTAAAGAAAACTAGGTCTGTGCATAAAGTAATAAAGGTAAATTGAGCAGTTTAACTAGATTATAAATGCAATTCACAAATGCATTTCACCTGTCATTCCAGTATAACAAACATTCAAGTATTCCCAAAATGACCACAGATCTTGCCCCCAGAGCCTTTTCTATCCAGTTTATTAATATGTAATGAGATACTGTTATCTTTAGATCAAGTATAATAACCTTTTTCTTATTACTTCAGAATACTGCACAGGCCCCTTAGTCTGTGCACTAGTGACAGGAGAGCACTGAAGTCTCCAGAGCCCCCCGGCCTGCTCGCTCTGCGTGTCACAGGCTCGAGAGACGCACGGTCAGTGCTGGAAGGGTACAGCGATGTCTCCAGATTTACCATTACAGACTGGTTATTTTAGAAAATCGAGGATAACTGTGTAATGGGGTAGTAAGTCACAAAGAAATGTTTATTCTAAATTAAGCCATCCTAAATTAGAGTGCGAAGCACAGAGTTCAAGCCCAGAATGCGGTCCCCTGTTACTCCCAGGAGCGAGACGAGCACTGATACTGTTTCGGGTCAGGAAGAAAACGCGTGGCACGCCACGCTGATTTCCAAGAATGTGGTTACGGGCTTCGCTGACCCCGGGCGGGTCCCATCCCCTCTAGAGGGACTCCTGCCGCGGTAGCGCGCCCAATCCCACCGCGGAGAGCACCGCGGCGGTCACATCCGACATCCCCCCCGGCAGACCCCGGTGGGTGAACGACTCCGCGGCGGGTCTGGCCCCGGTGGCCCCCCCAACCCCACCCCGGCAGCACAAGGGCACCAAACGCGCTCCCGCTCCTCCCGCGCGCGGCCCGGGCCGGGGCCGGGGCCGCCGCCACCCACCGGGCCCGCCGGGGTGGGGCCCGGCCAACTTCGGCGCCGCGACCCGCCCGACCCGCGTGTGCCGCCGGTGGCCGCCCAACCCACCAGGCACGGCCCTCGCTCCTCTCGCCAGCGGCGGGGCCCGGCGCGGCACGGAAGGGGCGACCCCGAGCCGCGGCCAAGCGGCCCCGGTGCGCGGGCACGGGGCCGGGGGGCGCCGCCGCCATGTGACCGCGGGGCGCGGGCGGTGCCGCCGGGGCCGTCACTCACCCCGACAGTGTCGCGCAGCTCCGCGCGGCCGCCAGCGCCACACGCATGCGCCGCGACTGCGCCCGGTCACTGCCGCGGCGCGCGCCGGCCACCGCCCTTATAGCGGGGGGCGGAGCCACCGGTGACCCCGCCCGACGCCCGTCGCTTTTGTCAGGAAAAGCCTTAAAGGGGCCGCGGCCGCGCGATGGCGGCGTTGAGGTGTGTTGTGTAGCCCTGCTGGGAGCGGGGGCTGTAGCGGCAGTCTTGGCCCCGGCAGCGCTGCTCCGGCCGCCTACGGGCTCAGCGAGAGCAATGTTCGCTAGGCGGGCTCCGCGTGGGGCTGGAGAACCGCTGGGGACCGCGGCGAGCCCAGAAGCTCGCGCTCGGTCCCGCAGAGCGGCGAGTGGCGGGGCGGCAGCGCCCGCCCAGCAGAGGCTGCTGTGGCAGCGCTGTCCCTGCGGCGGCTGTTCCACCGAGCAAGCGGAATCCTTCCTGCCCTGGCCGTCTGCTTGGCTTTCCCTGGTCGATTTTTCAGGGGAACTGCCCGCCGCCTCCGTGTCTCACTGGGTCCCCGTGTCCTCGGGGATGGCGGCAGTTACTAGTTCCGTTGCGACCCTGGCCTGCCCGGGTCCCGTTCCCAGCGCAGGTGTCAGGGCAGCTCACGCCCGCTCGTCTGCGGCTCCGCGGGAAGCCTCGCGAGCACTTCCGCGGGAAATGCCCCGCGCGGGCAGCAGGGGGCGCTCGCCGGCCCGACCCGGCCAGCACGGGCGGTCCCGGGGCGCGCGGCCCGGACCGTGAGGGAGGCGCGGCTGAGGAAAGGAAGGAGGAGAGCAGACAAGTGCAGGTTTGTGGTTTCGATGAACTGGGGCACACTGTTAACTAATGGTGAGACTTCACTGTGGTTTTTATTCTGGGCACATGCTGGTGACGGTGGCTTGCGCTGAACTGTACCTGCTCAAAGACTTCTTCCAAGTACTTTGCTATACTTCTGTTGATCTGGACTCGAAGACTGCGACTTATTGTTTCTGTGGATAACCTGTGTATGCTTATCTTAAGTTTAAATTGTCCCGTTTGTATATATGTGTTTAGGAGAAAGTAGTCCTTTTTTCTTTTTTTTCTTTTAATTCTGGTCTGTTGATGTACATCCACACCGATAGTGCAAATATCCCTGGATGTTATAATGAATGGATATAAAGGACAAAGTTGTCTTAAAAATGTCTTACACAGACTGTTGGCTTCAGTAGGACGAACTCCTGCAGTGCCTCCATGGTGGAACATGAGGAATAATAGATGTTTGGCTTTTTTAGTTATTTATGCCTGAGAATTTTTGATCCAGGAAGAGGTCTTTCTGACATTCCCTGCAGATGTTACCCAGTGGTCCCTGTACTTCTATCAGCAGTCCAGGTTTTATTCCGTTAGATAATTTAGGAGTTAGTTCATGTGCATGTAATGGTACGGAATTTTTCTCTCTTACTGTTAAATAGCTTTACCTATGGCCTTTTTTCACTAAAACCCCACTGCCTTAAGTTTCTCATTGTTCTACTGATGAAAATGTTTGGTAATGGTGTCACAATAGTTTCTGTTCTGAGTGGAGGACAGAGGAAATTGAATTCTGCACCGACAGTTACATTCCCGTTTCTCACCTTTCTTTGCAACCACCTCACAGTTCCGTAGGCATGTGTAAACCACTTTTTGCAATTTGCTAAGTGTCCCAAAGACTAACTTCTAAGTAATCTTGGACACTCTGATTGGTTAATACTAGTTAATAACAAGTTTGCTAAAAAAAGCCAGCTCAGGTAGTATTAAAAGATGCTTTAAACTTCTATTGTACCCAGTTCTGGAGATGGATAGCAGACTGGTCTGTATTTAATAAATGAAATGTCTGAATTCTATGAAAAAAAGAATAGCATGGACTTTCATTCATGATACTACCTTTCATTCAAGGATTCTCTTTGCAGAGGGGAATCCTAGAGATACTGGATGTCCTTTGATTAAAGTTGTCCTATTTCTAGCTTGCTTTGCAGCCTATACCTTTTCACTGATCTCAGTCCCCTTGATGCTTCCTGTTTTCAACACTTAAATTTTTCAGTTGCCGCTTCTGTTTGTTTTGAGAGAAGAAAAGCATACGTGTAAGCAGCAGCTGGAGAAGAAAAGGGCAAAGTCTCTTTAGGAAGATAGAAAATTACAAAAGTAAAATTTCATACTGAAAGACTAAATGGAAAACAATAGATATTTATTTTTAATATAAAATGTCAGCTAGAGTTCCTGTACAGTCATTCTTTAGATCGTTGTCTTTTTTTTTTTTTAAGCCCACTTCCATAAACAACAACTTTTTTTACTGTAGGTGCTGCTGTATTATTGCTTAATTGTACTTATTTCTGGTAGATGTTCTTGAGCAGGAAGCTTGGGGGTTTTTTTTCCATGCTTTCTGGTAAGCACATAAGGGGCCTCAGTCCCAGCCCAGGTGGTGTGAGAGTGACTGCCTGAGTGGCTCCTGGATGGTCAGACGGGGAAGTTTCCTTAACATACTCTATAAATAAACAATTTTATCAAAAGATCAAGCTATAGCATTTTACCTTTAATAGCTAAAAATGATAGAACAAGCCACAGCAAATGGCACAAAGAAACAAGGAGCTGACTGCTACCATTCTTTCCAGTCCTGGTGAAGCCTACCATCCAAATATGACTGCAAAAGACTGCTGACTTCTAAGCTTACCAATACAAATACACAACAGCTATAGATACGGACAATATTTAGTTATTTTTCAGGAGTTCCTCTTTGGTCCTGACAAACAAGATTTGGCCACAACAATCCACGAATCTCATCTTGGCAGTGCAACACGGTGTGCCTGGAGATTGACTCAGTGGGCGTAGGGCCACAGTGGTCTGTGCTGCAGTACATCAGATCACCCAGGACTGGCTCCTTCCACAGTCAGCCTGTCTGATCTAATTTAATTACCTTACCTTGGTGCCTTTGCTAAGTAATTAATAAACTTTACCTTGTGCAAGGACCAGTTCAGAAGCCCTTATGAGGTAGGGTATAACAGCTCAAGTGGAGCACTGTGCTATACTATTCACATGGCCTCTAATTGTTTTGAAGAGACACCTCAACCTGCAAAACACTGTGTGAATGCATCCAATAGTTGGCAGGCCACTTAGCTTTGTCATAAAGACAACATTTATCTATATAGTGAGATGAGCACAACAGAAAAATAACACTGAAAAAGAAAAAAACGTGGTAGACAAAGGTGAGTCTGTTCTTGTGAAGGATGAAGAGGGACTTCAGCAATGCTGCAGACCCTAATGCTGCACATAGGTAGATTCCAAGAAATTCTCCCAAACTGTCATTATGCTCAACATAATGTGTTGTGTGAGATACTGTGCCTAAAGGGCATAAAAGCACAGCTGAGCCAGTCAGCTGATAGCAAGCCCTCTGGCTCTGTAAGAAAGGAGATGGGATGCAACAGGGTAGACTGGGATTTGAGTCAACTCCTCTGCTGATGTGCCCAGCATCCTGTTCCAGTGGAACACCTCTCGACACTGCCCTAAAAGCATACAGTCTAACGGACTGAGCTCTGGGTATTTCACCACTAAAGCTTGGCTTCCTGATGACCAGTTTACATGCACAGTTCACATGCCTGAGAGCAAGAATGAACTCAGTTTGGGAGGACCGCATTACAATGTCTCTACAGCAGCAGGACGGATGTAACATTTCTGCAAGGCATTCAGATATTACAGAATGGATGGTAAAAACCAGATGTGACTGTGGCCATTTCTGGGAAACAAAAGTGTGAACAACCAGCTATTTTTAATTTATCGAGTTCCATTCCAGTCTAAGCTGCTACAGACTGTGTCGATATTTGTGTCCTTTTTTGATCTCTTCCCTCACTCAGCTTATGCTTATGTGCTGAAAAAATCTGAGCACATGATTACCCCATCCAGGCAACATGCCTTTGAAATGGCTTTTTAATCTAGACTCTCCACTCCCTGACAGACTGAATTTTGCAGTATGTCTGTATTCGCTGTCTAGACACTTGAATATGCTAACCTCTAATTTAGCTCTCCTTTACTGACCCATGAATTTCCTCCCTGCTGTGGGTCTTCTGGCTAAACTGGAAATGCAACACACTCATTCTGCCCTATACCTGGCTGGTGCAACTGCATTCATACAAATCTGACCAGTGAAGTATGTACATGTTCCTCATTTACAGAAATGAGGAATCCTTACACTAAAAGTTTTGTAGCACTCTCCTAACCCTGGTCCCTTCTTTGCAGTCTCCAAACTCAAAGACCAGCATAGTCCTTTCCTGAAAGGGATACATCTGCAGAGACAAGGACATGATCTTGTAAGCAGAAATAAAGAATTTCGTACCCAGTTATGCAGACAGAAAACAATGGAAGAGTCTGACTGAAATATGAAAGGGAATGCAACATACAGATGTATTCCAAAAGCAGCCATACTGCCTCAAATCCCAAGGTCCACCTAACCCAATATTGCCCTAGTATGGGGAAAAAACGGAGATAAATGTTTAGAGCAGTGGGCAACATCCTCTCACAATTCCCGGAAGTCTGATGCAAGGCACTTTCTCTATAGCCTTGTGGATTTTTCTCTGTGACTAGTTTTTGAATAAATGGCATTTGCAGCATTCAGACAGAGATGTAATCAATGTACACAGACTAGAACTCACAAAAGCCATACTGTATATCCACTTTTAGATAGTATGTTTGCGTCACAAACCACTTCCATATGCCTGAAGCATAAAAGATTTGCTATCTGTGTCAGTTTCTAGAGATGGCTTAAGAGGCAAATTAGCATTATCCAATTGCTTTAAAGTCTTGTAGAGGGACAGTTCACACAAAGACTGAGTAATGGCTCCTGTTCCAAGCTGAAATGCAGTATCAGGTCTGTACAGTTGTATAATACCTTAGCATTGTATGTAACCCTTGTAATGCAGGATTCTGCACTGCTAATTTCAGAATATCCTTAAACTCGTTGTCTCTCCCCCCTCCCTGCACACCTATGCTTCTCTATCCCACAGCAAGTACCACAGTATACCATACAGCATGCCCCATACAGTAAGAACCGAAGTATAAAGTTTGAAAGCTTGTAATTTAGACAATATGATTCTTCCACTTGTGTACCAGCACATCAGTTTACAACTCCTGCATCACAGTCTATGACTTGCTGTCAGTTCAGTGAGACTACAGCAATTCTAATGCGTCCCATATGTGTTGTGGTTTTCCCCTCAAATTAATATGCTCAAATTGATTTCCCTCACTTTAGGGTGATAGATGTTCAAAACTTATGTAACTAAGAATTTTATTCTCTACCTAGTTTGTTTACATTATCCTAACACATAGATCACTAGAGAAAGAGAGTACCACCAGACTCCTTAACCTGAACATTCATATGTAGATTCACTCTCTCAGGCTATCACAAAATAAAAGTAACTGAATAAGATAAAATGCAACCACATAAGGATTGCACACAGTTTAACTCCTACTGTGCACATCTTGATTCTGGTTGAGATAAAGACTGTGATTTTTGTGAAAGAGCCACAAGATAACTAATTTCGTTTGGAAGTCAGTATCCAAGCCAAAGCCAACGTGTTGAATTTAAAGCATTAATTAAATTCTTTTAAGGATCAGGACGTCTGAGACTCTGCTGTGGGAAACCTGGGGTGGAACCTGTGAGGAAATCTGGTTTGACTGTGTCGGTGCGGGGGTGCAGCTGCAAAGGGGCTTTGGTTCCAGCTCAGGTAGTGTGACATTAATCTATCAAATAATGATACAATTTAAGACTTCTCATGATGGAAAGATTTATTCACAGATCATCTTCTGCTTTGTTTTTTGCTAGATTTGCTTTCCCAAGCAAAGTCTTACTAAAGGGTTGATAAAGGCTACATTTGAAATAACTAGGGACAGAAGATCTTGGATCTGCAGAAGCAGCTCTGGAGTGCAGCAGAAGTGTATCCACACCACTCTCATTCACCTAACTAGTCGTGCAAAAACTAACACCACAGTATGCAACTTACACTTTGTTTACCTCTCTTCAGGAAAGCTTTTCCTTTCTAATGCTTGACCACAATTAACTTTTCTAGTCATTAACAAGGCCAAAAAGAGGAGTGTCTAAGCTACTCATTCCCTTTCAGGTAACCGTACAGGAGGTGTCAAAATCTGATGTGTTTTTAATGTCTGTTTATGAATGATATCTTTCATTCCAGAGCCTAATGCTCGTTACCTGAGTGCCTATTTGTGCCTAATAATAAAACACTAATTTTTCGAGAACTGAAGTTCTACAGAACCTAATGATTTTGCCGGGGAGATAGATTAATCAACAATTGTTGTTTCAGGTCTTAGAATGAAATAGCTGATAAATATTTTAAATATTTATTTAGAAATCTTTTAAGAAGTTGTCTCTAGTCCCCTTTCTCTAGTTAAGATTATATATGTGATCTATAACCTTTACGAGATTTAGAGTAAAAACTAAGGTCATACCTTTAAACATTTCAGGTTGCCTCAAAACATTTCAAATTGAACATCTCAAAAATTGAGGCATGAGAATAGCTTTTCACTCTTACACATATGTAATATGAATTTGTACATATACCTGCATGTGTGTGTACAAGACAGGTCTTAACTGTGCTTGTGCATAGCAGCATTGGCTACAAGCAGAGAAGAAGGGGGAAAAACTGATGTGATCACAATAATTCTCAAGCTTTTACATACCATTTTGCAATCTTTTGCATCCCCCTTTTTTCCTTGGTGTTTGATTTACTAACTTGACCCACCAGCCTGGTGTATTTGGACAGAAAATAAGCTTACTCTTGTGCTCGCTCCCAACACCTACACAGTTCTTGTTTCAAGGCACTGAAAATACTGCAGAGTGAGCTCCTGTGCATGGTTCATACTTCTGAACCTTGTGGCAGTTGGAATTTCCAGCTGTTGCCAGTGCAATTGGGTGGGAAAAGCAAAGCTGGGGATATATTAACTGGCTGTTAGTGGAAATCCTGACAGGCAGACACCTTTGCACATAATTACATTAAAATAAGCTACTTGAATGCTTATATTCTTATGAGAGCACTCCTACATGACAAACATTTGATATTTTATGTGTATTGGTTCTACTGTGAAGTCTGTGGGGGAAAAAAAAAGATTTAAAGGTGAAGCAGTATTTATTAATACTGTAGGAATAATAATCTGCTTTTAGGAGTGAAAAACATGACACATAACCTTTTGAGTGCCTTGGTATGCTGTTCAGTATCCTCAAACCTCACATAAACATTGCTAAGATTATAAAAATATAAATTAAGGGAACAGCCTGATTCCGTGTGTTTCCCTACTCTTCCCCCTGCCTCCACAGAAGAACCTCCACCGAAAAATACTTTGTCCTCTAATATACCACATTGCAGAATAAGTACATTGCAGAATAATTCATGGGAATTTTGAGCAACTAAATAGCTTGAGTTTTTAGTACATATTTAATTACTTAAATTATATGGTGTTTGTTTTGTCATGAGTATCACCTTCTAAGCGTGAATGTCTTAGTCGAATATGTAACCTTTAGTCAGCTTGGAGACATTTGATGTTTATATTTTTAGTAAGGATTTGTGGTAATGAGGTGGAGCTGTTGAAAGTAGATATGAACAGTAAAGTATGATCAAACTTAGTTTGCTGTTGAGCTTAAAATATAGAGAGAAAAAAAGTATTTCTGTTGCATGACTGGAAATAGCTCTACAGGGAGAGCAGTGTGGAAAAGTCTAGGTGGTGAGGCTGCACCTGCGTGGCCTGGGACATGGCCAAAACCCTAAATCCTCAACTCTAGAAATTGCTGTCATCTTGAGGCCGCACTCTCTTCCACTCTCTGCAGGGTCACTGCGGGTTTGGGTGCTGGTATTTGTTGAGGGAAACGCCTTCTCTTCCTTCTGGGATCTGCTGAGTGTGTTTCTGGGCTGAGGGCAGAGCACACAGTCCTCAGTGAGTCCCTGCTGCAGCTTGTGTGACCTACTCATGCAGCCCACAGCATCTGCAGACTTTGCTGGGAAGGGGCTGGGAGGTGGCAGTGACAGGGGAGGTGGCCTTGGCATGGAAACGCCTCTCTTGTCCTGTTCCTGGATTGCTGAGTGTTTGTTCTCTCTCCATTGCCTGTGCTTCCTCCTTTGCCATTCCTACATGCTCATGAACACAGGAAAAATAATTTTCTTTGTAATTTAGCACCTGGGAATCCTATCCCTAATAAACTTTAGCATTTCCAGGAAGTCATAGGTACTTCTCTTTAAAATATAATGAGTTTGTCTTTGTTTTCTCCTTCTCTAATTGGTGCTTTCCATTCTAATAAACCAACACCCACAAACTATGCAGCCACATGATCTTTTCAGGTAATACAAATCGTCATTTCCAGTTCAATAGACTCAGTTAATTGTGCAAACCTGCAACACACCCATAAAGTAGCTATCAGGTTTGTTATGCAATGATGAATCATGAAGGAAATGTGGAGTGTAATTAAATACAGTGATGCAAAGATAGTAGTATGAAGCCAAAATCAAAGTATAAGTGATAATCATCTGTATTAAATGTTTGTTTCTGCATGTTGTTTTCAGAAATTACTTAAATTATAAGTTATCTGGCTGCTGCACACATGCTTGGCATATGTTTTGACAAGTTAAAAAATGACCTGCAAACCTGTAAATAAGCTGAACCAAATCTGCTATCAAAATAGTCTTTTGAGGAAGGAAAAGTATGTGGCTCAATCTCAGACTTGGCATGCAGGCGCTTTCTAATTCTGATGTGATTTCCCAGGTATTCTGGTCTTGTTGGAACCAATAGTTTCAAAGTAAAGCCTCCATGAAGCTTTTGTTATTAAATGATTTCTAGTAATACAGGCCTTTTTTCCAAGTTACTTTGCTTTTCCACACTCTAGCAGGGAAAGATGACATCTGTATATTGATGGAGAACTTTAGGCTTACAGAGAGGACAGGTTTTTTGCTGATGAGTTAATGATTTCTCTTAAATACTCTTTTTATAACTTTGAAAATAAGCATCACACACGGAAATGCTCACATGCGGAGACCTGGCGACACATTACTCTGTAAATATATTATTTTGTCTTTTTCCCAAGCTACTCACTGTATACGTGAGTATTTACTTATTTACTTGCCTAACATACACAACTAATGCTGATTCTAACCTCTGGCACAGCTGTGGTAAGTATGTTAAGAATCGTTTTTCTTGTCTGTCAGATGGCACTGTGTTCCAGTGCAGCAGCTGACAGCAGTTCAGCAGCATTGTCTCCTGAGTCAGGTGGCTGGCTCCCAAAAGGCAGCCCACATTTCAATGGAAAAGAAAGATAATCCAGAAAGATGTGTAGTGAAAGTAACATCCTTTCTGAATCTTGTGTGTGCATGTGAATATCGAGACAGTGCACTAACTGAAGTTCTGAATATGAGTCTTTTGTTTGGCTGTGAATCCAATTCCATTTGTGTGTGGGAATAAACATGAGAAATGCCCTTATGGGTCAGACAAACAGTCCATCTAGGCCAGTAATCGAACTCCTGTCGGAGCAATAGGAAAGTCTACTTTGAGGAAAGCTTGCAAGCCTAGTTGCTTTTGTGGTCCAGTCGTCCTGTGCTCCCTCAGAAGCCACAGCTGTCCCTACCTGGTCCTGTATTTTCTGGCTACAGATCAGTTTTTCCATGCATTTGTCTGGTCCCATTTTGAACCTGCTGAGTGTGGCTGCCTCCACAGCTGCTGCTGGTGGTAGCAGGATCTGTGAGTTTCCTGCTCACAAGTGTAAAGAAATGTTTTCTTTTATCCGCTCTAACCCAATTTGCCGCTATTTTCTTCAGGAGCCCCTGCTTCTCCAATTACAGGATCTGGCTTGTTTAACGTCTTTATGAGTTTTGTTAACCTGGCTCATAATCCTTCCAGTCTCCTGTACCCTTTCTCTGCTCCTTATGGAAATTGCAACCCTGTTGGTCTCTCCTCACAAGCTCCTGTTCCTTTCATTTTTGGCTGCTGCCCCAACTTGAGCCACTGGTGTAGGGCTGTTGGGCATGACTTGGCTGTCTCTTTTCTGAGTTGTAACTGCTAGTTCTCAGTTCAGCATTGCGTGGGCCTGGCTTACATTGATTTTCCATAGAGGCATTAGCTTGTGTTATCTGCATTGAAGCTCCTCTGCTTCCTAAAGCAAGCAGAGGCCATAGGAGTTACTTTCTCTGCAGTGTAGAGTAGTCAATGTAGTCAGTGTATTGACTTTAAAATGTTAACACCATTCCTATCAAGTTGATGTACACTGATAGTTTTGATGTATATTTTGCTTTTACAGAAATTTCTCTGAGAAATGGCAACAGCCATTACTTGTTTGTAATTATTGTGTTATTGGTTGGAAGGAAAGAAAATTAATTTATTTACTTTTTTGTTCAACTCCTTCAAGTATAAAAGTATATACCTCTGCTAGAGGGAGCAGCCAGCTGATTACTTTGAAGTACAGTGCATTAGGATGCTGTTCCTTCTGCTGGGGTGGAGCACCAGGGCTTCTCAAGTGCTGAGCGGGACCATGACTGCCACCTTTCAACAGTCAGCAAGTCAGATGTTTTCAGACTTTTTAGTTTTCTTACTGGGCAAATTTCCAGGATTTGGTGGAGGATAGACTTTATGATTTAAGGCTTGGAGGTTCTTAGAATGAGTTGATTATGGGTTATTTTAAAACAAACACACAGTCTAAGGAACGCGTGGCTTTAAGCAGTGTGTGTTTCAGTGAAGTCACCTGCAAAGGTGCCCCTTCAGGGCAGTGCGAGCTCATGGTGGCTCTGAGGGACTGGTCCAGCATGGCCTGTGTCTCTGTGTCCAAGGAAGGAGGAGGAGGAAGAGGGCCTGGAGTATGGAAGCCAATCATCAGCCTATTATCTGTGACAGAACACTAGAGCCAACTGCTGAATCCCTAACAGATAGTGGACAAAAGGAGAAGGTTTCTCTGCCCCATTTCTAATGTGTTTTATTTCCATGTTTGCTAGTGGCTTCTGTTGGAAGCAGTACACAGGTATGGAATTGAGTAAGGTGTTCTGTGTTATATAAAACAAATCATGTTTGTTGTAAACCAAAATTTATAGTAGAACATTAGAACACATTGCCAGGTAGGGTTAAACTGGTTTTTGAGTAGGCAACCCTACTGTAGGGTGCTCAAGAAGAATAATGTTGGCAAGTGTCCCAGGGATAGTGCCTTCCCTACCTGTTTGCTTGCTAAGGAATTGCTGGTGGTACCCGGCATATCTCCTAGTGCCCTTCAATACATGCTTTGAAATTGCCATGCATAGTTAGGACATATTAGACTCAGCCTAGTTAAGTGAGCTTATTTTAAGCTTTCCCTTTGACTCTCTGATGTTGCATGGATAGCGGAAGTCTGCACCTGTATTGGTCTGTAATTCACTTCAATACCAGGTGGCTGGGCCAGACTGGAGCAGGGCTTTGCATCTTGCCTCAGAGCTCCAGGATGCTGTGATTCTCCAGGTATTTTTGCTATATGGCATTTTCAGAAGCCACTTTGCTTGTTTTAAAATGAAGATGCCTAAGAATATTCTATGCCATAAAAATTATGTCAAGCATATTTAATAACTTTAATTTACAGTTTCTTGGAAATTACTGCAACTGTTCCATTGCTATCCGTACTTGAGAGAAGCTGGAGCAGCTTGCTTGTACATCAGATTCTGGTAGCTTGCATTTATTTTGTAAAGAAGATATCAACAAGGTTATTTGGCAAACGAGCAGGAAGAAGTGTCACGAGAGTCATTATTTCTTGGTGTCAAAGTGAAAGGGTTGACTTGATAGTTTGTCCTGATAGCTGAGTAACTCTGAGTCACCTGAAGTAAGACTTGACTGCTGTAGTCAAGGTAGCTGGGATATCCCAGTCTGTGATCTTTTTTGTTGTCGTTTAAATCCTTTTCCCCTTGGGTGGGGGTGGGGAAGCAGTCTGTCAGGACTTTCCTCACATTACGATTAATTCACTTGGAATTCCTTCAGGGATGGCTTACACAGCTGGAGTACATCTGCCATCTGCCCAAAGTTCTGTAGAAATTAGCACATGCCACAGGAGTCGTGGTAGTATTGTCTCACAGTAGAAGTTGTGGCTTCATCTGCACTGCTATGTCTGGTAGTCTCCAGAGCAGGAACTGAAAACAAAGTATTTGCTGTTCGTGGTGTCTGCTTATGAGAGATTTTTTGTGACACCCTGGGGAATGCTTTGGAACGAAAAAGAATGGACTCCAGTGCTGCTTGTGGATGCAGTTACCTGCAGAGTGGAAAAGTGCTGGGCATCCTTCATCTTGCACCAAGGAATTCGAGCAGAAAAGGTGACATGGAATCTGTCTTTGCATGCACCTCCAGGCATCCTTATTGCTGAGAAGTTGTAAGGAGTAAACTGATGAGAGAATGACAGCACAACATTGCAGGAGGATTTCTAAGCAAAAGGCAGAAAGCTGTTTGAAGCATAGGGCATGCTGTGTTGAAGGTGAGAAGTCAAGGGCGAACGAAAGGAATGAGGAGGCAAGTAGGAGTCAGATGAGAGCAGGGGTTTGAGAAGATGAGTATGCCACTATGAAAGTTAGAAAACTAAAGGAGGAAATTCTCAGAAGAATTTCTGTGGTTGAAAAGACCATTTTATCAGCAGCAACTGGATGTGTGTAAAGGGGAGGACCTCCTCACAGTGAAGCAGTCTAGCATTAAAACCAGCAGCTCCGAGGGGTTGTGCAGTCCCTGCGCAACTTGGAGGGTTTCAAGACCAGACTGAATCAAGCCCTGAGCAACTTGGTCTGACCTAATAGCTGGTCATCCTTCCTGGAGAAGGATGTTGGACTAGAGACCTCCTGAGGTCTCTCCCACTGTAAATTGTCATACAATCCAATTTGTTCTAAGCACAAGAAAACAGAAAGCTTTAGGAGCACCTTTGACCAGCCTGCTCAAATTCCGTTTTTCCAGATGTGACCCAACCCAGAATACATGTGCATTGTTTGCTTCTATGATACTTAAAACCAGCACAATGTTTAACTTTTCAAAAGTTCCCTTTTAAAAATGCTAGCATGATGAATTGCATGTATTATTGTAAGGGGTTTTTTATGGCAGATGAAGCTCTCTTAAAATTTCTTCCCAAATATAGGAAGAAGATATCTTCCCAAATAAGGAGATAAGGGCAGAAAGTCTGAACAGCTGCCGTGTTTAAAGACAATGAGTTTCCCAACTGCCAGACCCAGCTGCTGATAATGTGTCCCAGGAATTTGTTTGAATACTTAGTTTAACTTTTATTTTTTTTAGTCAGCTAAAAAAATGTGGCATGGCTGAAGAAATGTTTATAAACATCTCAAGTTACCACGAAGTTGGAGGATTCTCTGTCTGGAAATAAGTCTGTTCAAACACCCTGGATTTCTGCGCATGTGTAAGCCTGCAGACTCTTACTTGGACAAATAGTAGGAGAGAAAAGGACATTGTTCACTTCGCTGTTGTTTGAGGTTGAGTCAGGAAGGGTGGAACAGAGTGAGCAGTTGGCCAAAGGTGAGAGTGCTGCTGAGCCCCTCCCGACAAAGGTTGGAGGCTCTTGGCACAGCAGCCTCTGGCCCTGGGGATGCTGGGGAGACTGAGCGCTTGCAAGACACAGCATCTGACTCAGAGTTTGGAAGGGACTGGGCTGGTTGTAGTTGCTGCAGAGCAGTGCGTTAGGCATGCTCAAATGGAAAGTGAAATAAAAAGCTGTATATGAAGTGATCTTTGTTTCTAAGATGTCAAAAGAGCTGCAGTGCATTCTGGCAATCTGGGAGGGAAAAGGTTAAGCCGCAATACTGCATGTAGTGTCACAGTTACAACCTCACCTGGGCCTCTGGCCAACAAAGCTGGTATTTCAGGTTGGATTGGATTCAGAAGAGGCTACTCCTCTTCTTAAGTATGTTAGATCTGACCGCTGTCTCTGAAGAAACTAGACTGCAAAAAAAAAAAAAAAAAAAAGAGAGAAAAGCTGAGCCTAGGTGTCACCTTCAATGCTGCTTTTCTGTGGAAACAGGGAAAATGCAGCTGTACTTCTTCTGTGTTTAACTGACGTGAGATCATGCCATGGGAATTCTTCAGGGCTGCTGCAAATTTGGCTTAGATGGGTTCCAGGGCACTGCCAGCCTTCTGAGGACTCTCACTCCAGTTCTATCAGAGGGGGCAGTCCACAGGAGCTTTGTGTTGGTAGGAGTGCTGAGAGGGAAAGCTGGAACGCTTACTGAGCCACTAGTGGTTCTGGTGGCAAACCATTTCTACTTCTTACTGAGCTAAGAGACTAAGGAAATGGAGAAGTTCTGTAAGGAATAATCAGTGTGAGGTTAATGGTCATCTGTTGTTTTGTTGAAAGTTGACATGGCAAGGTGTACTTCTAATATTTGCCTCCTCCAGTGCTTCCTAAATTGCATTCATGCCTATAAAGGACCAGCAGTGCAAAGATCCTGAGCCGATTTTTATGAAGCTGAAACACTGTCAGGCTAACTGTCTGCATCCTTAAGGATAAGAAAATGGAAGTCCACAAAGCTGCTGTTGAGGAAGAGAAATAGATTTACAGAAACACGAAGCAAAAATTGGAGACGACCAGTGACGGAGAGCCTAGAGTTGCCCTGTCTGAGCAGGAGGTGATGCAAATGACCCAGTGTGTACTGATCAGAGGAGAATTCATAGGTCAGCTGTTTGCCCTTCTCCCTTGTTAGTCTGCTCTCACAGCCTTGTCGCAAACACCAGATATTAGGGCTTTGTAGAAGCTGTAGCTTCACTCGTGACTGAGAGGATGTTGAGAAGCACTGATGTCTCAGCCAAGATGTCAGTGCCTGTCTGAAAGAGTATGTGCAATGCTCTAGTGAGGGTGCTTTGTTCAATAGGGTAAGAAACTGAGATTTTTACCCATTAATATTTGTTCTTTTTTTATTTAAGCTTCTTGACCACTCTCATGTAACTGTATAAATTGTAGAAGCTAGAGAAGCATTAATCTGGGTCTACTGTCCAAATATGCACAATTTCCCAGCTGCATAGATAACAACAGGTTCTTTTTCTTGATTGAACATGCTAATTCCTTTTATTTCCACTACAGATCTAAGAGATCTGTGCCTGTGTTGTTGAAAAGGTAACTCTCTGGGCTTACTGGAGCTGGTGAGTAAAACAGCGCAGCTTGCCTTGCATCCTGGTCTTGTAGGCTTTCAAGTATTTAGCTTTAAAATAAGTAAGTGCATCTTTATGTTCGAATTCAGCAAATACTAAGGTGTTTTCTGCCAGGCATCTTTTATGAAAGCTGCTTGCAATTTTGAGTTAAATTTTTAGTAATTAGAAGTTTAAAATCTCATTATGTTTTGTATGGAGAAGAAAAGAGGAGTATTCTTGGGTCCAGAGAAGGCTTTTCTGCTTTTGGCAGACTAACCATGAAAGGAGGAAGAAGATGCTTCTCCACTTCGAAGTGCAAGCGGTAAGTCGTTTGCTGTCTGCAATATACCTTGAATTCTACATTTGGTTTGGAACTGGAGCTGAATAGGAAGAATAATTGGAAAGAAAGAAGCTGGGGTAGAATTAAAAATTCTTTGCTAATATTTGTGGGTTTGAAGCAGTGATAGAAGCAGCTTCAGCTTCTACTGTTAATCCACAATGCCTTAGTCCTTGAAGAAGCAGCTTTCAGAAACATCTCTCAAGGTGGTAGGTTTTGAAGTTTGCCTTTCTACAGAAGGACTGTCTAAGCCAGTGAAGACTGCGTAATTGGAAAAGTGCTGTTTGTAATTTGGTGGATTTCATGAGGGATTGGAAATTAATTCTGCAGATGCAAAGCGTCTACAGGAAACATAAGACTAGACTGCTTGACTTAGACACTCTAAATGTCTTCAGGTGAAGATTAGCTGGATAAATATCCAATGCAGAATGCATCTGTTTTAATGGACAGAGGTATGTAAACACAGAGGAGCACAGATCAGGAGCACTAGTTGACTGGGGTACACGTTGCTCCAGTGGCATTGACGGGATCTAGTAGGGCCGTAGCCAGCATCACAGATGTGCTTGTATTATGTGCTCAGTTTGGGAGACACTGGCTTTTCATGGAAGAACACGAGGAGGAGGGTTACACAAACCTGTAGGAGATACCAAGTTTCTTTTGTTCTGACTCACAAAGGCAGTGGCAGCCTGTACTTGCTGCTCCCTGACTAATGCAGGGGTTATTCCAGAGCGTTCAAAGAATATTGGAGGTTACTAGTTCAAAGTTTTTATGCATTATGTCATTTTGTTGCAATGACTGACTCATTTGGTCAGTTTATTTGGTAAGTAGGCAGTGGTAAGTGAGGGAACTATAACAGGGTATACCTGCATTGGCTCAGCTGACAACACAGTTTGCTCTCTGTTCTAATGACTTATTGATAAGATTTATCTCCTTTCCCAGAGGCAGAGGAGGATAGCAGTACTTGCAGGCAAGTCTGTGAGTCTCAAATAGAAAATCTCTTGGGCGAGGGGGGTAGTACTTATTTTGTAGTTAAAAAAAACCATTCCATTATTTCCCGAAATCTCATTTTACATGGCTTTGTGTACAGGAAGCAATATCTGTTACCTGTAAAGCAGCATGTTGTCAGTTGCATGGAAAGGGAAAAGGACAACCTAGAAGAATTAATCTTTAGGTGTAACACGCACACTCTGGGGCACATTTGTCCCTAAACATCTCAAATTTTTCTGAGCACAAAATCGGCATAGCATTGTCCAACTAAGACAGTTAAGGACACTTCTAATGTCTTATTTTCCCCTAACTACTGAAGTATTTAATGAGTCTGTCAGTAGCATCAAGAACAGAACGTTGCCTGTCTTAGTAAGGAACACCTGCATCATCAGGAAGACAGTTACCTGGACATATGTTGCTAAAGGATGGGATTCTCATAGGGGAAAGCATGCCTAAGGAAGTAGGAGAATGATACTATGTTGTATTCCTCCAAATAATTTATAAATATATTCACTTTCTCTTATATTCTAATTAGCTATCGTATAAGTACTCAGAATGATGAAACTGAATGTTTGCAGATTTTCAGTAAGACTTTGAAAGAAATAGTGTATAATACAAAGTACTTTTTTTTTTTGTCTTGGGCAGAACTCTTTATGTAGAATATAACTCCATGTTGTGAGTTTGTTCTGCATTCCTACATAGGGGACAACAGACTGTAGACATAAATAAAACCATCCGAAAAGGACTTTTATTTATTTATTTATTTATTTATTTAATTGTAAGCTTGCCCATGATGATACTACCAGCAAATGAGTTTGCTAATGCAAAGTGGCAGATCTCAAAGGGTTCAAGACTCAGGACAGATAGCTATCTCTCTTCCATACTCCTTAATGTGTTAAATCAAGAGGAATACTCCATATTCTGAAGCAAAAAGAAACTGCCTTACTTTTAGGTTTCATTAGGACCTGATGAACTGAGTTTGATTTTGACACATAAAAATACTCCAAATGGAAAATCTTTTTATTGCATTATGTATATTACTTGGCATGTTTCTCTAGATTGCAATAAAGACAGCATCTCAGCAAAGCAACTATAGTTTGGAACCTGTTGTACTGGGGGAATATTAGGTAATATAATATTGTTTCTAAAAGGGTTTGGGCTAATGAGCTGGAATACATTTAACTGGTGGGCTCTTTTCAGTCAGGAGTGGTGGACTTCACTGTTCATAAGACCCACCAAAGTGACGATGGTTTTTCAGGCATAGTGACATTTGTTATGAGCATATCTGTGTTCAAACTTGCTCACCTTTGAGGATCCTGTCCACTGCTCCTGCACAGGAATTGCCTTGCAGGGTGCAGAACTGCATTAATTCATGTGTCATGTATACGCTTCTGTGGGCACATGTTCTCATGTCACCTTTGGTGTCTTCATGAGTGAGTGGAGTTAGGCCTTTGTGAAAAGGGAGGGTAGAGAGATGATTGACAATCTAGGGTCACCTGTATTAGCAAAAAATCAGGCAAATTAGCTTCCTTCAGATGCAATGTGGTATTAGAACTATTTTAATGTGGATTAAAGGAATTGATTTGGTTTGAACTGATATTACCAAGATGCTGTTAAGGAGTTGAAAGACTGTGGGCATTTTAGAGGCTTATCTTATCTACTTGCCTCAGGACCCATCATGCCTTTTGTTGTGTACCCATTAGCTGAAGTAGTCAAAGTCTCTGACCTCTTTGATTTGCAGTCCTTCAGCTTAGACTGTGATTTAGAAAGCTACTTTCCCTGCATGATTTTAGCTTTTGTCAGTCACAAGATCTTTCTCTCAATGTGGAGAGAAATGCTGTTGCAACTGGAGCCCAAAGCTGATTAATATATGGTTATCTGTTTCTTGCACTCTGAAAGCACTCACACAAGCAAGTTTCTCCTGCTGCAGTTTACCCCACCCCTTCTAGAAAATACCCTTTTAAAAAAAGTCTTTGTCTTCTGATTTCTGTAGTAACACAGAAGAGTGAGTCGTTTATTGCTGAAGGATTGGAACATAAGTAGTGTTTACTTTTATGACAGGAAAGCCCTCCCAGCTGCAAAAGCTGGGGTGAAATGATGAACATTTTTCGAGGAAGGAATATTGAAGGGTCTGCAGATAGTATTGAACACCGGTGTTGAACAGAAACATGCACACGGATTCTGCCTGTGTGGTAACAACCATCATGAAATGGGAGACTATTGACTCTATGTTCACCTAAAGTGAAAGCCTGTGTGCTGTTCTTGCAATGAGCTGTGAGAACATCTTGAAGTGTTCACTAAAAGTTATCACTAACAAATGTAAACTTTCCCTGAGTCCAGTGTCGATTTTCAGGATTTTTTTTTATTCCTTCCCTCTTCCTTTGTCAGTTGTATGAATACCTTTATGGTTAAGAACATGTCTTTGCTGTCTAATTTTCTCTTGTTCAAGATTGTCAGGAGCTTTGGGAAACAGTAGAGAAGTAGAGAAGGATGTAGAGATTTCAGTGAGACTAGGAAAGCACAAATTGTCATAACAAGGGGAACAGTGGGGAGAAGCATCCCTGTTTGATGTACAGCAGAGATCAGATGCTGTGTCCAGATTGAGAAGCAGACATCTCGAGATCCTGCTTCTCCAGTCATCCAGGTCAGAACAGAGCATGATCTGTCTACCTGGTGGTGCACATACTCCTTTTCTGTCTATGGAAATGAAGCAGAGATAGAAATTAATTGCTAGCACATGCCAAACTCTTCCTTCAATGTAGGGTCAAGTCATGGCTGAAGCAAACATGCATTGAGACTGAGCCTGTTACAGACTTTGCCTAAACAGAGTTTAAAAAAAGGCTCTTTAGGCTGCCTTGTAGACAGCATGGGAAGGAAAAAAGTAATTAATATTTGTGAAAAAGTTTTTGTGAACGTTTTGTCTTTTGTATATTCTTGCTTTTATTGCCTAGATGTCTAAGCAGGAAGAGAGAATTCACTGTTAACATTGTGATTGAGGATCTTGCATTAATGTGGATATCAGGGAACAATTTGTGGTTTTTTCAATTGCTTGTGATGTCTGTTTTTAATGTGGGAATGCTTGAATTGTCTGCTTTCTCCTTACAGGGACCATTGAGCTTTTTCTTCCATTAGCTAGTGGAGAGGAGTATAGGTAATTTACTTTCAGCAAAGGGTGACCTAGCATATCAAATGACTGTTAAGCACTGAATGTGCTTGAAGAAGGGGAGGAAAAATAAAGAGCTTTGGTTTGGATCATTCTCAGACTTTATTTTCTGGCTCATTTTCTGAGTTTACTCCTTGACTTGGTTTATCAGAGACATGTTCCCAAAAGCTTGCTGTCTAACCAGACACAGTGACACAGAGGTAGGCATTGTTGCTTCAAGGCTGTGATTTTTGATGAACAAATATTTCTTGCCTAAAAGGAAGACAATAACCTAAACATGAAGCATTTTGGTAGCAATTTTGCATTATGCTTTTGTCACTAGTACAGGAAGTGCCTGAGGGGAAGACAAGGCTTCTCCTGGACTTTCCTGTTTTGTGCTTCCTGTGGTCAACTTAAAATACACTCCCAAATTATGTTTAGAAAGTTTTTAAAGAGGCAAGGTTAGCAAGAAATTACTTTGAACTTTACATAGGTGGTTGAGAATCAGCACTCTACATTTCTGTGTTATTGCTACCTCAGTGAAACTCCTGGCTTCTTTTTGGGAACAGGGAATTTCATTGTGAAGAGCAAACTGATAACCATTATTATTTGACAGAGCTTAAAAGCTTTAGTCCCAGGCCGTGGTTGGATACGCAGGAGCTGTGCAAGCTTGATCCAACAGGCACTTCTGCCAACATTGTGCCAGAGTTGGTGCGCACAGCTGTGAACCAGCAGCTTGGAGAGCTGGCCATGCTGTTGGGCCTGTGTGCTGTGAAAGAAAAGCAGTGAGATGGTAGAATTTGTGTCATCGTGTACCAGTTGTATATCCCTGCAGTTCTTCCCTTTGAATTTCTGCAGGTTTATGAACACACTTCTCTGCAGGTACAGACCTCGTGGGATGGGCAATGCAGAGTGAAGCATCAGATGCGTTTCTCAGGTAAGGGTGAGGGCAGAGTGGGTGAACAGGCTCTGGTCTAGTCTTGGCTCCAAGTTCTGCGGAGTCACCTGAGAGCGAAGGCCAAGCCAGTCTCGGTCTCTAGCACCGCACTGTGGTATGCAGGACTCAGCGTATTGGAGCTGCTCAAGCGTTCCCTTTCCTGCTCATTCATTTTGAGTCTAATGCTCTGGGCTCTCGGTTGCTGCAAACCACAAATGCTAAGGGATGGCTTTTCTACAATCTATTTAATTTCTGAAGAACTGATTGACAAGGTGGTTGGTATTTTCTATGTCATAATGTGTACTCCAACTCACATTGCTTATTTTCAGTTCAGTTTGCCTCCAGCTGCAAACATGCCTATGAGAGTATGAAGGTGTATTTCAAAGGCATTGCTAATCCCTCATATATAGCTGTAATTGTAGCAGCTACTTTTTAAAACAGACATTCTCTGGCGATTTGTGCCAAAAGTGTAACCAGACTTGGCTGCTATACTATTAAACACCAGGGTATTTTATCAAAACCGTCGCAATTTACTGCCATTGTGCTGTGGTTACTAAAAGTAAGTAAAAACATACTGTAGTAGTATCATCGTATGAACCTATATTCCACAAACTTCGGAATCTGGAGCACTACATTCCTCCTCTGTGGTTCCTAACCATCTTTTTACTGTCTGAAAAATTAATTCAAGTTTTACTCTGATTTCATCATAGCAGAGGGGAATGACCCCTTAATGGTTTCTGACAGATTAATAAAGAGTTTCCTTGCTGCTGATAAGAAGTAATCCCCATATGAAAACCACTACAGAATCTGTTTTATAGTTGTGCTCATGTCCTTCTGGTCTCTTCTGTGAATGCATGAATAATAAAATTAACTTCTCAGCACACAGCATAGCCATGATTGAGGAACAGTCTTTCATTTCCAGATTCCACCTACATACTATCACAAACCACTTACTGTAAAGAACAGGCATTAAAGGATGAACAGGAGTAAAGCTCTAGGAAATATGAAATTTACTTTTAGCTTGCTTAGAGTGTGCATTGCAGTAAATAACTGTAGCACATGTCTAGGAATTATATACTGTTTGGATGATGTTAACTTTATAGCAGTACTTAGCATCCAGAAAGAAGTTTAACATAGATATGCCTTTATTAGTACTCAGTTAAGTTTCTGAGGGAAAAAAAGCCCAAATATAAAACCTCAAACAAACAAAAAACCAAACCAACCAACAGAACATAAAACCAAACAAAAACCCAAACCGAGCTCATAAGGTGCCTAAAAGCCCTTTACCAGGTGTCAGTAGTATTTTAAAAATATTTTGCCATATTCATTCCTAGGTGTCAGCAACTGATAGATAATATTCATTTTTGTAATAAATAATTTTGAGTGTTTATGCTTGTAAACATAACAGTGTGGGGGTTTATTTATTGGTCTAACATCAGATAACTGTTATTTGCATTCAAGTGTGTGGCAATAGGCTGTTGGAAATACGTCCATCATGTGTGTATAAAAGTAAATATGGCCAGTGAAACAGTGTGTGTGTTTGTCTTCAGCACGCTGAGCCTCACCTCTCTCCTTATCATAATATATTTTTAATCAGTCGACAACAGTGCTTGTGTCACAAAGTAATCAGTCTTAGAAATAGTTTTGGTCTTGAAGGAATCCTGACAAAAGACTCTGAGGTCCACATAGATAGTCTGGAATATGAGTCACTTCCTAATTCTCTGACTCATCCCCATAGATGAACAATTTTATTGACTTCTAAATAATTGCTTATGAATCATCTGAAGGACTGTAAAGGAAGATGTATGGCAATCATTTTCATGCTGGTGCTTTTCTCTGACTGTGGTAGGATATTAGTGAATTGTAATCAAGGGAGAAGAGCAGTTGCATGAACATCTACAGGAGCACTGGGACCTCACAGAGAGTAGAATTCGTACAAACCCTGAAATTTCTTTGCTCTCTTTTTCTTGTTAGATTTTTTGGCTTTGTGTTACCTTTTTATGTTAGCATTTCTTTCCTTGAATCATTAGACTGTTATTCATGTCTCAATTATTACATCTTTGTCCACAATTTGACCCTGTAAAACTTGTTCACTTCCTTATGTCTTAACAGCAGTCTCAGCACAACAGAGTCCAGGCTGCACACCTAGGCTTTGGATCAGAGCCTGAATTTCCAGAGAGCTAGAAGTGGGATCCCTACTGCACTCTTCATTTTAATGGTGTCTGCACTGTAAGATGAGCATGAGATCTCTGTGCTCTGCGGAGGTGGGGTTTCTTCTTTACAAAATATATTTGTTTGTCTGTGCTGCTACTCCTGCATGCTCTCAAATTTCCCTTCTGAGAAGGTTCAAAAGATGAGGGGCAGTGTCCTAATGGAGCACAGCTCATTTCTGACCACCTGTTTTTGTGAGAGCATGAGCCACTACTGTTTACTTGGCGTCATTAAGCTGTAACATTCAGCTCTGAAAACCTGTATTTACAGTCAGCCAAATGAAACACACGTATAAGTATATAAAGCAGAGGGCTCGTCCCTGTGGCTTTTAGAATGAAATATGGTAGTATCTTCTAAAAACCACTGTGGATGTTTGTTCCTGTTTAAATTCTGTGTTAGCCAGGAGACTGAGATACATGCAATTCTTGAGTAAAATGGCAGATATCCAGTGTTCCAAGAAATCTTGCTGACAAATTTTTTATTGTGTCATGGTCTTATCTGAGTCACTTCGAAGAGAAATGAAATATCTTTCGTGTTGTACGTTATCTGTGGTGACACTATGAGCAAAATTCTAAATCTGCTTGTATTATCTCTGTGACAGGAGGTCAGTACTTTTTTTACATATTACGAATTTATGAATGCAGTACCGTAATAGCCCTGTCGCTTCTCAGTTACAAAATAAAACTGAGGGCGATTTGGTGGAATTAGAATGGAATACAGTAATATAATAATAGCAATATAGTAATATTAGTAATATAATAGCACTCTGTATGCTATTACCCATTTGCAAGTCATCAGTGATGGTGTTTCAGTCTCCAAATATAACTTAAAATGCTGTTTGGCTAGGATAGTATGTGATATAAGATAGTTTGTACAGGAAAATGTTTTCTTTGCTTACATGACAGTATTAACGTGGGAATGAAAATCCTACTGACTTGACAAAATATACCCATAGTCATATATGAACTTGGAGATTATTTGAAGACTTCTGACCATTTTGAAGTGAAAAGCCTAGTCTGTCTGATCCGGTCTGGTCTGTAAAAACTTGGTCTTTGCTTAGTCACTTAGAGGAGTCAGGACTTCACTGGTACAGGTTGCTGTGAATGACAAAGCTCTTATCCAGTGACTAGAAGAGTACTTGTGGCCAGAATAGCTGGCCCGGGAATGTTCCCGTCAGCTTTGTGAGGAGGAGTTATGAGTCATCTCCAGGGATTTTCTGTGCATCACTGAGTTATGTGGCCGACTGTTTATAGACTGGACAGTTTTCGAGAAATCTGTGCTTCTCCAGTCAAATCCTGCTGCTGCCTTAGGTCAATGATAGATTTTGTAGTTTCTTTGAGGAGTCTGGGGGTCGAATACATGCTTGTCATCTTGGAAGAATGTACAGGTTGCTCATCCCATGCTTTTAACCAGCTATAGAACAAGTACTATTTACTTTGTGTGAGCAGAAGGTGGAAGGTTTGGTTAATACCTGTCTGCTCCATTAGCTGTGGTGGTGGTTTTTTGTCATTCCCAAACTTCCCTTCCTTCTCCCCAATTTGGGATTTCCCTGTGTATTCTGGAAAAGGTCTGGTGTTTTGGTTTTGAGGTTATAGTCTTTCAGGAAGCTGAAATCTCCCAGACTCTGCAGGGACACCAGTCTCTTCAGGTCCTAGAGTTATTGTTGAACCTGTGAACTGCATGCTGTGCTCAGGAAGAGAAAAAGCAGGAAGGATTTACCTGTCCAAATATAAACTTCTGCTTTGGAGCTGGTTATCTTGGTTTTCTCATCAGTCAGTGGAGAAAAACAGGTGTTGCTGGGGTATGACCTACCCCATCCAAAGCAGTGTCTCAACAGTCATCTGGCTGCTGAGACCATCAGAAACAATGTGGTCCAAATTTCATCAAAGCAGGACTTATTCATGCCAGGGCTAAATAATCCATGTTTTCTTTACAGGCTCAAAGCATCTTTGCCATTAGTTGAAAATTACATTATGTTTATTTGACCCTTGTGTATTTCTTGACAATAATAGCTTGATTACTATTGTGACAGGTTTTCATTGTGTAATCTGTTGTTTCTTTCCCCGTGTTAATTGAACAGAGAAAGAAAATATGCATAGGTTAAGGAAGATTTGGGCTATTTTTAATGGCGTAGGTGGCCAAGTGTCTGTCTGCATGCCTTCATACTTCATCAACTGAGAACAAAACTGCAGGTTATCTGTTCGTAAAAAGTCAAGAATAGCAGTCTCATTCCTGTTAAACAGTTGTTCTTATTTTAACCTTGTGCTGGCAGAGTGCAGTTTCTGAAGGACTCTGAGTCTGAGTAGGGTCTTCACCACTTCAAGCAGAGAGTTTTGTGTTACAGGAAACTCTACATGGCTCTGTCTTTGCTTTAACTCTCATTTTCGGGTGTGCCAAAAAGGATGGTATTCAAGGGTAGTCTCAAGAGAATAATCTTTCTCAATTAGCCAGGCTTGGTGAACAAATCCTGGCAATATTCCTCTTTCAGGATCTCGATAGAATACTCTGACATCTAATGTTTCTTCTAGAATATGGAATCAGACTGGCAGAATTGCTGGAGTGTTAATTTACTACCTGGTGTCTGTCTCCTGGAGAGAAAGGAAAAAAACTGGAAAGCAGTAGTCTCCCACTGGAATCTTGGCTTGAGGTGAATAGATGAATGACAACATCTATGTTCTGCAGTAGGGCTTGTCTGACCTTTCTTTCCTGTTGAGTTGTGAAACAACAAAGTAAACATTTAACTGAATGTGGCAGCCTGAGACAATTGACCCTATTGTAGAAGGAATGCCAGTCCCTTAACTCTGCATAAATTCTCTTTGCTTGCAATGCTAATAGAGCTGTGGTGGAAGAAAGCCAGGCCTTTCATTGGGCAAGATCCAAGTTTAAGCAGAAATACAACTAGTGTGTGCCTTGATCAGTGGAAGTGTCCTGGGTGCAGCAGGGCTACCGAGGATCACCCATGGTCAGAGCCCTTTCAAAAATAGCAAAGGAAATCGATTTGCAGTACTGAAATCTTCAAAGTCCTGCCATGAGGGTTGGTGGGCATGGTTGAATATGACATAATTTTTTTTACTGATAGAGCAATTCCAGAATGGAATTGCTGAGATGTGTTTCTTGTACAAAGAAACTTCAAACTTTTTTCCTTGATCTCATGGCACTGTCATGACTCTTCATTCCAAGCTGAGGTAGATTTCTTAGATCTGTCTCAAGTACAAGAGGTTTAAAGCTGGTATTGTAAAAATAATTTTTTGCTTCTCTAATAAAGAGCTTTGTAGGAGTGACTTCAGGCTTTTTTTTTTTTTGACATACGATAGCATTACTGCTGAACTTTTGGGTTGTCTCCAGCTTCTCCAGAAAAACTACTTGAAAACTGTCAGGATCAAAGATAGAACGTACATACCTACCTACCTACCTATATTTTATATATGTATGTATATATATATATATGAGAAAACCCCTGACCAACCAAAAATCCCTATAAGCCTTTTCTTGAAGAAGAGTATTTAATTCACTACTTCCAAAGGCACAGTATTGGAAAAATGAAGATGATTTGATACTAGTGCTTCTTACTGTGAGGTAATTATTTTGTCATTTGAAATTTGTAAACAATGTCTGGGTTTCTTCCTGAGGATTTTATCCAGCTCACACTTGTTCTTTGCCTTCATAAGTGACTGTGTAAAACTTCAGGTCTCTGTGGTGTCTGATCACAGCAGAGTATCCCATTAATCTTCTCAAGATTTAAATTCTAATGATTTTCTTTTTCAAGATCCACCTGTCAGACAAGTTTTGTTACTTAAAAAATTTAGCTGTGTACAAGTTTGAAGTGTGTGTAGCTTTTCAAGCGAAGTTGCAGAAACCTTTTGGAATCTCAAAACATGAAGGCAGTACAAGAGACAGATAAAGGTCTTGCCTCCCCATGAACCTTGTACAGAGTTGCTGATACTGGGACAGGGGAAGGGGTTTGGGGTTGCAGAACTGTGTAGAGGTGGGAAGGAAATAAAAGAGAGACTATTCTCTCCTGCGCCTCTTCTCCTGGAGAGGACAGAAGGTATGTACAAGCCCAGGTGTTATTCAACTTGTGATGTTTAAGGTTTTTTTTTAATCCTGTCTTTTTCCCAGTGTTCAGCAAGTCAGTCATCTGTATGTATATGCAGCTTCTCACCAGGAACAGCTGCTCTGTGCTGCCCCGAGGACCTCTACTTTGCTTTTTATAGGACTCTTAAAAAAGCCATTTCTTTGTTCTGTCTCCTGCAGTTCTAAAAAAGAATAGCAATTTAAATATGCTATCGGATGTTTTATGTAAGCCTAAATAATGCCTTTTGGACAAGAGTATTGTTCTGAGTATATTTCTTCAGTTAGCTTTACTGTTATGAAATTTTCACAGCAGCTGCAGGCATATAGGCTCAGGATGGAAAGTATCTATTGTACAGGCTGTAACAGGACTTTAAACTGGGACGCAGACTGCCAGTTCCATAACTGTAACTTAGGCTTTAAGGAAAACATTGAGTTTTTGGGAGTGGGCTTTATACCGGTCTTTTACTCTTCAGAGGTGTATAGACATGTCAATGCTATCTGAATTTCCATGAAATGAAATTATGAGATACCAAGGGGGAAAGAAGGGGATGTTAGTTTCAGTTTTCTCCTGTTAACAGGAGAAGGTTTTTACTAGAAATGAGAACTTAGTTTGTGTGAGAGAAATTTTTTTTCCTCAATGAATATTATTCACTTGAATAACAAGTCCTGAGTTCTCAAACTACCTATTTAGCATTTTTATATGTCCTAATATTTGCCTGATAATTAGCGATTAAGGTGTAATACTTAGTTCTAATTAATTTCTGTGCTAAGAGCATTGCTTGGAAAAATAAGGTTAATGACAGAGTAAGATATTTTGAATGTCATAATTTCATGTTTCTTGTTCCCCAGAACTACCTTTTAGAGGGGGTTCGAGCATTTGGTGAGGATAAGTAGCATCCCATCTATGACAATTTCTAGCAAACTGAGGTGTAGTCTCAGATATACTTACTTTCATATACATTTTGGAAGATTGGGAGCTGTTGTGCAAGAACACTCTGAGTCAAACTTTGTCAGATTTGTCTTTCCACACTTTTTGTCAGCTGGCTTCTCTGAGCAAGTGTGGCAGCTGGTCTGTTATTACACAGGAGCCTGTTGCTGACAGGAAGTGTAAGAGAATTGTACTGGCATGAGTTGAGGACAGCAGAGAACTGTAAATCAGGCAGGAGCTGCAAAATCCATTTAAATTTGGGTTCCACTAATTCTGCTACTCCCAGAGCTGCTTTCTTTGACAGATCAATAAACTCTGTTTTCTATGAAAATGGCAGCATGACAAGCTGTGTGGTATGTGTTCAATACTTCCTCCCTGGTCAAAAGAGCATCCTTTTCCTGTGGGGGGCAGATCAGGTAGAAGTCAGTTTACAAAATCAAACTGACTCAAGTGCAGCATTAGCAAAACAAAATTAAGTGGCCAGGAGAGATGTCCACTCCTAGTAGCCGTTCTAGTACATGCCTCTCTATAGCAAACTATATGCACTAAAAATGCCTTCTAGTTAATGTGTTTCAGGAGCTCAGCTTGCAAACACACACAGGCACAGAAGGCAACAAGAGTTTGCCTCAGGGTCACATCCAGTTGCGTCAGTTTGAATGGCATTCATTCAATTCATTTGGCTCCAAAAAATATAGTTTCATTAATGTTCATCCTAAGTGCAAATTTTGGGATAGATAAAATACGTATGTTATTTCCATATTAAAGGACAGAAGTCCTTAGGAGCGCTGCACTGCATCAGCAGATCCCTTCACATTATGGCCCCAGCATTGGCGCACCAGCATTCTTACTGGAAATGCTGTGTGTGGTAATTAGCATTAGCTTTTTTAAATATGTAGAAGTAGTATTGTCCCCACCAGAACAACAAAAAATGTTGCTCAGAAAACTAGTAATCAAATATTTAGTTATTTTTGTGTAGGATAAGTAGTCTCTTATGAGAATTATATGCTCATTCTTATACAAAGGTGCAGATTTAATCCAATGTTTGATGAAAGATTAAAACCACAAATTCCATTTAATAGTGGATCTCCAGCAATAAGCAGCTATGCCATTTTATGGCTGATGTCCAGCGTGAGAGTTAATAGTAAGGACATATTTGTACCTGTTCCACAGTGAAGACTAACTTGAATATTGCCTCTAAGACAGGAATCAAACATTATGTGAGGAACATGGCTAAACATCATAAACAACAGCACTTAGTCTTGGAATGGATAAATTGTTTTGCATTAATTTTGCTAATTATTGGTTAATTGGTCTAAAATTTCCCTGTAAAATATTTTATTGCAAATTCCTGATGGTCAGTCCTGGTTCCTCTATGTTACAATATTTGTTTGTTACAAATAATTTGTGCATTTGGTTTGAAATAGCATCTGTCCAATACATTTATTTGCTGGTTCTTATTGTAAAATGTAACTCCACGTTAGTATAGCTTTTGATTTACAGAGTTTATTCATATTTTTGGGACCTGGAAATCTTGAGGGGCCTTTTTTTTGTTGTTGCATTGGTTGGATTTTTTTTGTGTCTTCTGTGGGTCTGTCCTTGTCCCCTGTTCCATCCCCCTGAGTATGCTGACACAGTTTCAATAATTTATCCGTTAGATATTACACAAATGGGGCAGAGGGAGAAGCATTGAAGTGCTTTGTAAATTCTGACTGTAATACAGTAATACAAACTCTACTGATTGGTTTTAGATTGACATAGGGTTTCCAGAGCAAGGCAAAAATATATGTCTTGATTCAGTCCAAAGCATCTTCTGAACTGGCCTAGGCCAGAGAGGCGGGATGTTCCACAGAGCAAAAACCATATGATTAAAGAACATGAACAAACAAAGTATATTATTAACAAAACACTAGACTGCATTTCATGTTGGGTTTTCTGGCCTGGTGACCCATGGAGTTGACTCAAAAAATTAACAGAGAGACAAAGGTCCAGTCTGATCTAACATAACTAATAATCACAAAAGATTCTCTGAAGCCTTCTTTCCTGTATGGGTAGTCTTAAAAAGCTGTTTAAACTGGTCCTGTATAAATACACCCCAGTGAGACTCTCTGCTCAAGAATGTGTCCTGAGAGAATGTTAAAGCTTCTGCTGAGGGGGGTTTTATCCTGGTTCACCATTCTGTATGTGCCTAGCAATTAGGCTCCCTGTTACCTCCAGGCTCCTTATGCTATCAACAATATCTTCATTTCTCCCTTGTATTCTGACTCACATGCCTGTCAGTGCCATCCTGTCTGTCCCACTTTTTGGCCTTTTCCATTTTCAGGATGTGGCTGAATCCTCCACATCCTGATCAGCAGCTGTCTAGGCCATGATCTGTGTGGGCAGACTTTGAGTCACTCTGTTTTGTGGTGAGGGTGGAGGTAGTTGAGGCATGAGGTGAAGGGTGTTTGAAGACTTGTGGAGTGCTTGACTAGCAGCTGACAAGAAATTTTGATCATAAACAGGTAAATAAGAGGGAGTAGTCTTGTCTAGTCAAGTCTTCCCTTACAGAAGATAATTGGGAAAAAAATGAACCTCTTTTGCAGTAGTTGATAGCATTGGGAGATTCTGCTCCTGGGCGTTTGCATGTCTTTGACCCCAGAAAACCTGGAGAGATCCATGAATCTTCATCGTGTAAAAGTTTCTTCAGGAAATTCAATCAAAAAGTGTTGGAAGGGCTGTCTCTTATCCTGTCCACATGCATGCCTTTTCCTGGGAGGCTGGTCTTCTATCCTCATCCTCTGTCAGCAGAAGGCTTTTACAAAAACTGCTTTCTGCTCTCTGAACAATGTGTGTGAATCTCAGGATGGGGAACATCAGGCCCATATGCATTTACTTCTCACAGGTTACTTTTTTACAAATGGACTTACGTATTTGAGATTTTCCATTTCAGGGTTGCACAAATACTATGATTTTTTCCATTGGTATTTAACACTTTTAACCAGAGATCTCTAGCTGTTGATTAATTCTTCTTTAGTGTTCCAGGCTCATCATATTAAACATGCATTTTAGCCAGGAGGGAAAGGAGCTGTGGAAGCAGTGGGAGTCAGATCCCTGACAGACAATGCACAGCTTTTCCTATACTGCCCATAGCAACACTTGGGAACTGTCTCCTCCCTCACAGAGATGCCAACTGCCTTCCCATCCCATCACCACTGTTAGTCAGCAAATGCACTCCACTCTTCCAGATCCAAAGTAGAAGATATTGTTAACGTGCTTCCTCTCTCTGCTTTCTTAGCTAATTCTTCATTGTTAATGCTGAAACTGAGATTTTCCTGAGGCACTGTGGGCGTGAGGCTGCTTTGAATGCAAAGAGAGGTGCTGTGGAGCAGCACGTATCGGAGCTCCAAGGGGAGCCCTGAGGTGCCTCCCGGGAGCGGGAGTGTGAGTCCCAAGCTGCAGAACCGGGAGGGCTGGGCTGTCAGTGCTGCTCCTGCTTGAGTCACTCTTAGCCAGCAGCAGGTCAGCTGGGGGACGGCTGCAATCTGAAAGGAAAGCTCAGACCTCGCCAGCCAGCACACACGGCTCCAAGAGCGACTATCTAGATTTCATCAGCGTCTTGTATTGTCTCTCTCAGAAATAGTATTCAATTGCAAGTAATTGGTAGTGCTCTGGTTTCCTGTGGCTTTCCACCTATTCATTTGTGTTGGGTCAGCTCAACTGCTTTATAAACATGGAAATGTGCTTGAAATCCGATGAGCTTGCAACACGAAATAAAATTGACAGTGCTTTTAGATCTCAAACACCAGAACTGTGGGGCTTTCTACCAAGCTCCGTTTCAGGTTTGCATGTAATAGTGAAATTAAAACTTGGCACTTCTTTCAGGCTCATTTAGAGAAACTGTCCCAAAGTTCTGTAAGAATTAAAGGACTAAGTTATCCTTCAGTGCTTGCGTTCTTCAAAAAAAGGCAAATATGCTGGAATCCTGTAGCAGCCAAGAGGTAACAGTGAAGTCAGATGGCCTGAAAATTTCTTCATGTGTCCTCGGTATGAAAATGCCTTGAAGTTTCACAACTAAATGGCAAACATAGCTTACCATGACCTGCTTTCTAACCCTGGGACAAGATTAAATTTGAACTAGTGACAGGTATCAGAGTATTTGCTTAAGCAAACACTGTAATAGTTAAGTCTTTTGGCATGTTCAGTCACCCATTTCTACTTGATTTGCATGATAAAATCTCAAGGAATGGAATAGAAACACTTTTAATTCATAAAGTAACAATCATCTAGTTCTTCAAGAATGTTCTATCTTTATCCTGAAATGTTCTGCTGATTTTTCTGTAAGTTAGATGGAGTAAAAAAAGGCAAATTTACCATCTTAACTCTGGTTTTCTGATTGTATCCATATTAGATTAAGCTACAGTTGTGTTTACTTAATCCAAACATTTTTAAATTAAAATTGCTTTGACTTGGAGTTCTATCAGTATTATGCCACAATTTTTTATTTACTAGCAGAGAAATTCTAGTCAGAGGCCATAAGTAACATTTTTATTGTGTCTTCATCTCTTCTTGCAAACCCTCCCAATTTCTTAATGACTCTTAAACTTATTCCTGTTTTTTAATTAAGTTTTCCATGGTACACACTTAGAGGTATTTTAGCTATTTCCTGGCTATTGTCTCCAAATATTTGAGAGATTATTTTGTCCCAGTGCCCTACTGCACTGGTATTGAACTTTATCTTGCAGCTCAGCATCCTCCCAGCTCAGTGTTCATCTGTGAACAGAACTTTGCCACCTTTGACTTAGCTGTTCTGGGCAGTCAGTGGCTGTGGAGGCCTTCAGTGAAAATGTAAGTGCCTGTGGCTTCCTGGAAACCCAAGGAGTCTGTCGAGAGTGTGATGGATGGGCTGCCAGGTGGTGCCTGGGTGGCAGCTGCTTTTGGAATGTCCTCCCTCCTGGTGCAAAAAGAGAGTTCCCTTTCCCACCTTCGGACAGGTGTTGAGCTTTTAGTTCTGGATTGTCCTGTTTGTACTTCTAGAGATCAGCTTTCTCTCTCACCTATGGAACTTGTTTTTCAATGATTTTCAGAAACTGTTGGCAATCAGATTTTCAGACATCTTGTAGGGCTCTGGGGTACTATTTAAACAACAGTCTGAGTTGTTTGTGTTAAGCTAGGATATGATATACATCATCTTGCATTCCAGAGCAGAAATAATGATAAGAAACATCTACCTTTTCTGTATTATTGTTGACAGATTTTATCTTATGAATGTCCTAATGGACAGTCTGATTATTACAGATGTTATCATAGATTGATGCATTTGTTTTTATACTAATGTACACTTCTGATAGTTTTTGTCTACTGGAAGGTAGGGTTGTTTTGGTTTGTTTTTTTTTTTTTCAACGGTTCCTCACCAACTCTTACTTCTGTTATCTGTTTCCAAAGCTGGTTACGTATAGTTGCTACTATTTGTTAGCTCCTTTCTGGTTTTCATTAAACTTGAATTTCCATGATTGTCATTATGACAAGTGCTTTCTAGTTAAATTCAGCTCTTTTGAACTGCCCTGATTTATAGGATCTGACCAAGAAAAGACATATTTTAAATATAATTTGTGATTGCTAGAGATGCACCTTTTCCTGATGCAGATATAGTCAGCAGCTCAAGGTTTGGCCACAAACCTACTTTGTTTCTTGTTTTTCAGGTCAAAGTAGCATCCAGTCAGACTTTGCATGGCATGAGACAGAAACAGGATTTTCTAGCATGGTGAGTACTTGTAGAGTCAACAGGCTGATGATTTCTAATGACCAAGAATTCAGGAGACACTGTGTCCTAAAAAGCAAAAGGGGGTCAATAATCTGCTGAGTAAATTCTGTTTCACCTCTACAAATTTTATAGGTGGCTTCAGGGAGGAGTTTAGGAAAGGAGCATTGAGGAATGACTTAATTTGAGCTCTCATGATGATTGAAAGGAGTACTACCAGGGGGAAGTTCACAAATGGAGTTTGAAGGAGTTGTTTAAAATTATAATATGGGTAGGGATTTAATGACAGTGTTCATGAGAAGACCTTAAATAGGGATCATGTAGCAGAGGATGTTTTTCCCTTTAGCACTCACTGTCTTTGACTTCAATTGTAAACTTTTTTGCTAGATGTAGACTTTTCAAGCCTCTTTTGGCTTTTTTTTTTGTTCCAGAGCTGAACATAAACCAGAAGTGTCTCTTTTACCAAGTTTTAGTTTGCTGCTTTTCCAGGACATTTTCATTGGATGGTTCCAGGAATAGATAGAAAAGACCTTGCAAGATCACAGAGTTTCTCTATGTTATCTCCTTGGCCCAAGGCAGGATCTAATAACACTAACATACTCTCAAGCATCCTGGAAGATGAACTTAAAAATCTCTAGTGATAGAGACTCTCCTATCTCCCTAAGCATTTTAAAATTTTTTTTTAATAGAAATTTTTGCCCCATCTAACTTATAAATGAGAAATAATATAAATAAATAATCTAACATGATTTCATTAATTGTACAGGAGCACTCAAGATTTGACATGGGCAGCAGAGGGAGATTTTATGAACTTGACTGCTGTAGCTTTATTTTGTGTTCCGGTGCAACTCACCTTATGAAAGAAGGCATGATTAGATTATGTGCAGTTTGCTACAATAATGACCCTCCTCCCCGCTCACCTTTTTGCCTCTTTGATTATCTTTAAGGTTCTGTGCCCTGAAGAATTCTCATTTATTCTTATGTGTTTTCCTGGTCTTTGCTTGTGCTGGTTTAATGAATAAAAATTTATTTCCTGTCTCCAGAGAGGATTGTTAGTAAAACCGGTGTTACAGAAATACAGATGAGAGAGAGAGAGACAGGAAAGGGACTAAATTAGACCCAGGTAATGCACAGATAAATAACGTGCAGATTAGGATCATATTTCACATCAGGGCATACAGTAATGATTTACCTCAGAAGGCATAATGCCTCAAAAAAACACATGTAGAAAGTGTATTTACTGATATTGTTTAATATTAAGTACCAAAGGAAGCACAGTGAATGCCAATTATTTTATCCAAACTCCGAGTATCTGTCTATGTAGTACTTTTTCTTGCAGTGTAGCCTGGGATCAGTGTAATATAGCAATAGGAGTCTGTGAAAGCCACTATTTAGAAAGTGCTTTAAGTCACTTTCAAGCTGTGAGGCAAAGAGGGCAAGTGTCAGTACCTATTCAGAGGAAGAGATAGGTGAGTGAGTCAGATTTCCTGGCTGTGGATTGGATCAGTAGTGGTGAATTTTTGGGTGGGCAGAAGCGGACACTCCAATGTAGAGTGCAGGGCAAGAACTGTTCAGAATGGAATTGTTTGTCAAATACATTTTTTCAGAGCCAGGCCCTTCCTACGCAGTAGCCAATCCATTACAAATACAGATTTCTCTGGTAACTGCATGTTATTTGATTTCTCTGAATGCTATGATACAATTAATTTCTTGGGATCCAGGTGCCTGCAGTACACTGCTTCTGCAGCAGAAGTAATTACTTTCTCATTAAGCCTAAAAAATTAGTTACAATATCCATCAGAGTGTACCTGCCTATGGGCCATTAATTCATTTTCATTGGAACCAAACCCCTCTGCTATGGTCTGTTGATGCACAAGAATTCCATTATCAGGTCTCCAGTCAGTCCCCTCTGCTCCAGAATGGTCCTTTCCACTTGCTTCTTGGCTAAAGGAAAGCAATAATATAATGATCAGTGATGCAGCAGATGTTTCAAAGTCCTCATCAATGAGGAGACTTGGCTTACTTTGAGGTCTGACCTCCAATTTTGTATAGAAAGGTCATGGCTCTTGTTGGAGGGATCAATCAATAGATCAGTGTATCAGGCTCAATGCAGAAATGCTACCCAAACAGTATACAGGGAACATTTGCATAACTTTGTGTATTTGCTGTAGCAGATAGTTAATCTGGGTAACTTTGTTACCTGTCCCATTTCTCTTGCTCAAGAGCATTAGCAAATGTTTATTTCACAGAATGTTCTGTTCCTCTCCTTTTTTTTCTTTTTTTTCCTTTTCTTCTTTTTTTTTTTTTTTTTTTTCCCCTTTCTCCTCTTTCCCAAGACAATGCAGGCAAAGCTCAGAGCAACTCCAGGCTGCAAACATCATGATGCAAGTTGGATGGATGGGGAAAGAGTAGAAAACAATGGTCTGCCAAACAGGGAAAGAGTCTTTAACTAAAGGGTAAGAAATCAGAAGAGGGAAGATACTTACAGCACTTTGACTCACCTGAAAACATGCAGCAAATGGAATGCCAAGGTGAATAGGCTATTTAGACCGGTAGAAGTAAAAAGCAGGCTTGTGCATAGCAGCAACCAAGTGTCCACTAATACCTCCTGATGGAAACAGCCCTGCTGTCTGGTCTAGTATAGCTGTCTTCCTGTTATTTTAGTAGGAGGCTGGGCTTAGAGGATCTCACTAAAAGATCTCCAAAACCCTCAATACTAGTCCCAGAGGCATGGCTTTCCAGTAGATCAATTCATCAGTTTTCTTCAAATGCTATTCACACAATGTATAGGAAGTGTGGCACATGATACAAGTCGTTATTGTTACTCTGTGCACATATGATGCCAAGCAAGTGGTAACTACCAATGCTGGTTAACACTTGAAAGTGACAGAAATCCTGTTGGGAGTGGGAAATGACAGCCTATCAAGTGACTTGTCAGAAACAAACATTTATCTGATAAATGGTGAGTGCTGGAATGCACTGTCAGAGATGGGAATTTAGGAGGGAAACAAAATAGGGATAAAATGCTGAAGCCTGTTATCCCTTGATATGACCATGCTTCAGGAAATTTTGTACTCACCACACCCAGGAAATATTCTCAAATTTAGTTCCCACAGGAGAATTTGCTGAGTTATATACGTTTGTCAAGTCAGAATACACTGCCCCTGCTTGTTTCTATGGTCTGTACTCCAGTGCTTTTCAGGGTTGCTTTGGTGTTTTAGGCAGACAGAGGCCCTGGAAGAGACTGACCAAGCTTTGAGAGGAGCCTGGGGTCCCCTTTTTCTGTTTCTTCATATCTGCTCCTTTCTCTGCCTTCAGTGGATGCAAGAGGCAAGGAAGGCTGTCTGGCTTTGGGGCCATCCAGGAATATTACAGCACCTGTCTCTATTTGTTTACACTGCGTGGCTGTAATGCATCCCAACATCCATCTGTCTCCATAAGGTAACTGATTGTTTGGGATGGTATGTAGTAGTCTATACCTTGTTGTTTGATATTTTCAGGTAGAAAGAGGATGACAGCCCCTGCCTCTCCTGTCTGACAGGCGCTCTGTATGGATGGAAGAGGCTAAATTAAAAACAGCACAAGTGGACTTTCTGGTTTTTCTTGATAACTGGTATAAAGGAGAGAAGGGAGCAGTCTGTGCACTGCAATTAACATCAAGTGTTATTGCAACTCATCTTGTAATGCAATATAGATACAATCTCAGCAGAAAATTGAATGCTGAGCTGAGCCAGAAACATAGAGCAGTGCTGGGTTTTGAAGAAAGTAATTAGCCCCAGGGACCCAGTGGTTTCTTATTTCCCCAGTGGCAAACACAGGGAAGTGGGGCAGTATTTCCAAAGTCAATTTAGACAAGATACAGAGCCTGTTTATAAACCACAGTTGTAACGACTGCTTAGCAAGGTGCAGGCGCACCTCTGGTCTTCCTGGAGTGTCCATCACATACCAGTGCCAGGCTGCTTTGCTTTTGTGAGCTCTGAGTACCCCATCTCTGTCCAGGCACCGAGCCAGCCCAAGCCCCTGCCAGTGCAGCTAGTGGAGAACAGCCCAGTGCAGCAATGCTTGGGCATCCTTTGTCAAGGGCGACAGTGTGTGACAGACCTGCCAGGGTCACTGTTCACCACGCTCTGCCTGCAGCCATGTGCTGCGACCTGCCCTCTGCATGGTGCCTCATCCGATCACCTCTTCCTGTCAGCCCTGGGTACAGCAGTGGCCTGGTCCTTCCTTCTGCTGCCCTGCACTTGGCAGTGAATCAAGGTTTTCGAGAACTCATTGATCACATTAGTTCTGCTTTCCTTCTCCTGTAGAAGATCAGAAGTGTATACTGAATCACAGAAATAAGACAGCTGATAGCCAAGAAAATTTTAATCTTACTAAATACAGGACATACTGGATTAAAGCTGCAGCTCACAATTAATACAAGAAGCAAGGAATTGAGCTGTTTAGGTAACATAGAAGGGATTAGAATAGTCTCTATTTATGCTCCATCTTTAAATGAGAATTTAGTTTAGAGCTACAATATATGCAGCCTGTGCCTGCTATGGGTGACTGGAAGATCCTACTTCCAGGATTCTTGCTCCTGCTTTCCTGACATACTGCTTATCACCTTTCTGTTGTTTGTGACATCCAGAATAAAATCTTTGGGGTATAATCACATCTTTGACTCTTGTGAAATGTATAGTCAATTTCAGGCATTGCAGTGAAATGAAATAATTTATTTCAGTGAGTTTGCCACACTGTTTTGTGTGTCTGTACCTCTTTCCCCAAAGCTGCACCCAACAGCGACACTTAGCACCAATATCTTGCATGGTACATATCTTACATGCCTGCAGTTAACACTTTTGTCAGCATTTGTCCAGAAATGCATGGCCAATGTAGCCTAGTCTGTGTATTGCCTCAGAGGAGACTTTTTCCTCAGCCTTCTTTCATTCAGGTGATGGGTAAAACCCAAAAGATGATAAAGATCACCTTCTGAAATATAATTACTTTTCTGGTTCTGTATCTTAAAGTATTGGTCGCAGGAGCTTGGAAGTAAATGCAAATTTCATCATTTGGACTCTTAGAACTGTAAGACTGTGGCCTTCTGATCCCAAGCACATTCTCAATCTTCTGAATTCTGTAAGTGCCCTCTAGTGACTAATTCTTTGAACTGTGTTGGGTTCTCATTGGTGAGAGACCAGCCACTGAAGGGTGGTTGAATGGTGAGGGCAGGAGCTGGGTAAATGCCCTCTTATTATTTGAGGCCAGCACTAGTTTGTCTTGCAGAAGCAAACGCTTATTGAGCAGTCATTGCACAAAGCCTTGGACAGCAAACGACTGAGTGCACACATATTGCTATCGTGGAAATAGCACATCTGAACTGAAACATGAGTCACTTCAGTACAAACTAGTGGAGGAAAAGCTATTGGGCTGTCACTGCACCATACTTGAATGGTTTAGGCGAAGTGTGATGTTAGTAAAATTTTCCTGAATATTAAAAATTCATGTTCTTATCTTCTGTTGTAGTTTGCTGTGTTGAATTTATTTTCTCAATGAATTAACAACTCAATTTTAATGCAAATGGATCAGTGCTGTTAGCACTGCTTTTCATTCTGCAGCAAAATGCTGGTTTTTATTTCTGGTGATGCTTCTAGTGTGAGTTTCTTGGTTTTGTTTTTCCTTTTTCTAAGTAAAAATTCAAGTGCCCTTTTAAATATTTAATTTCATCCATTAATATAGCCAGTGTAGGAGTTCGGTTCAGGAACTGATTTATCTGGGCTATTAAAGTCATATGACAATATGCTGAGGGCCAGATATGGAGGTGGTGTGCAGACTGGCATATATAAGATTTCTTTATGTTCTTACATTGTATTAGCCACCCACCAACTTCTTTATGCCTACTCAGTTAGCTTGTAAGGGATTCTAGGGTGGTGTAATTTATGTGGTAAGCTCATCTTACCATATAAGCATTAAGAACACATAATTAAAATGCAACTCACCTAGTTCGAACTTGCTTCTTTTTTTCTGTCTTACATTGTATTTGCACTGTGTTCAATACCATAGGCCTCATTGGCATGACTGGGAATTTACAGAAATATAAATTCTTTTTCAGCCGATACCATAAATTTTGTGGAAAGCAGAGTTTCTGAACGAAGAGGGGTCAGGTGTGATCTTTACGGGCCTAGTCTTTCCTTGATGACTTTGCTTGTATAAGAGCATGCTGTGCTGTAGGAAATGGAGAACTTACAGAGTGTGTGCGCAGGTCCCTCTGCAGACATTAAAACTTGGTAACTCATCATTCTGTCATTGAGCGTAGGTTAATCTTTGCTCCAGCACTCATATGCCCTTTGGGTGTTCTGAAGCAGCAACCCTCAAGCACCAAAAAACTTTCACAGTGAGTCTGTTTGGTACAGACTTTGTATCTCTCCCCCTCAAAAAATCAAGTCATATTTGGAAAAGAAGTTGCCAATTCCAGGTGGATCACTGAATGTTATTGTAGATCCACTGAACAACATTGTGGATCCACTGAACTGAACTGAAAGATGTTTTAAATTAATTTTAAGACAAAACAAGGAAAAGAAACATCCAACATCACACAGCCAAAATCCTGTTCTTCGAGAGGGAGAACAACATACTCTCTGTTAGTGTCTTGCACAGAATTTCACTCGACTGGAGCTAATGTTTACTTCAGAGAAAAGGATTATGAGGATAGTAAGAGAGGTTTCCAAGAAACGTAGGAATGGTCTGATCTGAGCAGGGCAAATAATGAGGCCTGCTGGCAAATGAAACAGTGAGCCTAACGTCAGGCTGTAAATAAGCAGAAATGGATACGCTGTCAGAAGCTGCTTTGTGGACAGACTTAACAAAAGTGTTTAGTGAATGCAAAAGATCTTGCACGCAGAGAAGGTAGGAGGGAACAGCACAGATTCATAGCAGTAGGTATTCATCACCAAAACCTGCTCTTTTGAACACTGTTGGGTTAAATTAGTATGAAATAAATGAGTAAGTTTACATTTCAACAGCAATTTATGTGCAAACTCACAGAGGAGAGGAGATTTGTGGTTTCTGTTTTGTCTAAGGCCTAAAGGATGCTAATAAATGAATACACCGCAGGAACTGCTTTTGTTCTCTCCTTTGTCGTTACCCTGGGAAGGACCAGAGTTACTTGTTCCACTGTTCCAAAGTGGACAAACTCTGCTAAATGGTGTAAGAGGTCATCTTTGTAAGGTTTGAGCAGACATTTTTATTTAATTGACCATGGAATAAACATGAGTTTAATGTCTTAAATATATTTACGAGGAAAAATCGTTGTATAAAATGGCCATGACTGCCTGCCAGCATTAATAATTTAACCCGCTCTCCATGCCCAGGTGGAACAAAAAGTCATCCTTGATGTCAAGGAATGGAACTCTCAAGTGCTGTGTTCATCTTCCCAGTGTTTGCAGAGCTCTGTGACACGGGGTGGTGGTTGGACTGAGGCTGGCGGGAGCGTGGGCAGTTGTGCTGTGTTGTTGCTCGTGGTCACTGAAGGGATGGCTGACTCTGGGTCTTTATCAAAGAAGGCAGTTAACAACTGTGGGTGGTGTGACAGCCATAGTCTCAGCCCATCCAGTTGTCCCTGAGCACCACAAGCTGGGGGTGAGCATAACTGGTGTTACTAAAAGTACTGCTGATGGTAATGGCTCCTCCCAGCAACTGCTGTCTCTTGCCTCATTTGTCTGATTGTTTTGGCAGGCAGCAAAAATGCCATCTTTCTGCTACAATAAATTCTATGGTAAATAAATACTAACATATACTAAGGATTCAGGCAGTTAAGGATGCTTAATGATTACGGCTCCAAATTTGAAGTATTTTAAAAATAGAGCAGACTGCACTACATAATGACATCTTTGCAAACCACGAGGAAATCTGAAACATGAGCACAAAATATGGCCCTATAAAACAAAATTGCTGAATTCCTTACCCTAGGAAGGGGAAAACTCTGAAACAGAAGAGAGAAAAGTGCAGCATCTTCTGCGGCATCTGCTCTACAGGCCTATCGAAAAATATCTCTGCATCGGCTAAAAGTCTTCCTATCACGATCCACTTCCGCAGTGCTTACAGTGCCAATGTGGAGATGAGGATCCGGCAGCACGCACCTGTCTTGGGCAGCATCGCTGCAGAGAACGGTGCAGGCAGTGCGGCAGTGGATGGTTTGACGTGAAGAGGAGTCGACTTCCCTACCCTGGTGCCTGCTGAGCGCTGCCTTGGCCACGAGGGCTCCTTCGGGAGGGCCCGTGGAATGGGGGCGGGCCCGGGGCCGGGACGTGAGGGGGAGCCGCGCGCAGGGGCAGCGCCTGCTCGGCCCCTCCCGCCGCTCCCGCCGGCGAATCGCGGGGCACCGGCGCGGGGGCGGGACGGCGTCCGCAGGGCCGGGCCCGCGGCGCAGTACGGGCCAGGCCGAGCGCCGGATGCCGCCGGAGGTGAGGCCGCCGGGCGGGGCGGGGCGGGGAGCGGAGCGGCGGGTGCCGGTGGGCGCGGGGGTCTCCGCCCGCAGGCGACTCGGGGCCAACGAAAGGCCCGGGGCTGTGAGGGGCCGGCGCCCACGCCCCGCGGCGGTTACGCAGCACGGCTCGTTCTCGACTGACACAAAGGCTGGGGAGGCGGCGGCCCTCGCGCGGGTTCAGGGTCAGGGCCGGCCTTTCCCCGAGACGCTGATGACTGGTGTTTTTGGAACCCTCATTACCCGACGCAGAAAAATGGGAACGAGGTTCTGCTAAAAAAAAAAAAGAAAACACAAACATTGTTTTCGGCGTAGCGGTGCTCAGGAGGAGCGGTGATGGCCGATCCCTGCCTGCCAAGCACGCTGCCTGTGCGTACACGTTTGTGCAGAGAGCCAGCAGCAGAGCCAGCATCACCTGGCAGAGTGTGATGCGCAGAAGTTGGTATAGCAAACGTCGACTGTCAAATCACAAATAACTATTGACAGTGAAGGCTAACAGCCACACTAAAGGAGAACTTCCCTGCTTTGACACTGTTGTGATCACCAGGTAGATTTGCCTGAGGACAGGAATTACCTTCCTGTGTACAATTTGTAAGTTGAGGGAAATGGGTGATGACGAATATAGGCTCAGTTCATAGTTTTGCACTTTCTGCTGGACTGGTGACATGCTGTCAATAATAGCCTTTCATTCCAAGTAGTTGCAGATCACCATGTGTATTTTTGAGCCATGTATAGGGATTCTTTTCTTCTATCACTAAAATGTTGCCACTTTTGATTTGCATACAATCTCTTTGCAATACACAGGACAGAGCAGGAAGATAAAGGAAGACCTAGCATGAAGTGAAAATAATAGATGAGTATAAGGAGCTAATACCTGTGTGCAAATGGCAAGGTATAATAGTGATGAAGGGGGCTGCTAGCACAGCTTCATTGTCATGTCTCTGTGAAAGGGTTGTTAGAGCAACTATCGTGAATCTGATTAGGGTTTTGTTATGTCTTTTTTTAGGTATCTCTCTCCTCATTTTTAACAAATTCTCACTGTGACAAAGTTACTTTGTCCTGAAAGCTGATAAAGGTACTCCTGCAAAGTAAGTACTCCGTGAGAGACATGAGTCATAAGAAGTTTATGGTAAGTGGCAGAAACAGTGTCAAGGGGAATGCTGGTGCAGACATCTTCATGAACTCTCCATATGCTTCTTCAGTTGGTCTATATAGGGGACTTTGTGCTTAATGAGCTTTCCCAGCAAGATGCAGCTTGCTGTTAGTGCTGTGTGAGAAGGGTGTTGTCAAGGTGTGTAGTTGCAATTATGAACTGCCTGTTCTTCTCTCTTATGTGATATGCATCTTGGTCTGAAGAGGAGCAGTCTTGAGGAAACCCTTGATACAGTGTTAACAATATTTCAGTAGATATCTTTTCACTCTCATCCTTCCTTCTTCTCCTCAGGCCCTAGATGCACTCAAGTTACCCCAACTGCAATCTTCTGCCTGGCATTTGGTTTTGTATTGTGCAGTGTTTTGTATTGTGGAATGTGTCCCTGGATGCTTGCGTGCAGCTGGGGGTTGGTCTGTGTAGGGCATCATCCACCATGCTTAAAAACTGTTGCATCAGTGTGATGGTAAACATGGGCTTACGGGGGGGTTCTGCTTCTGAGGATGGTTGGGGATATGCAACAAAGAGTGGCTTTGTCTAGACTCAGGGCTACAGGAAAAAAGACCAGTGTGTGAAATGCACCAGAGGAAGAAGCAGAAAACATGAGATTTGTGGGAGTTCTGTACAGCCAAAGTAGTAGAACAGCTGGGAGATTTTTCCCCCGGGGAACTGTAATCAAAAAAGTAAGAGACCTGTTTTGCTTACTAGAGTCCAGCTGTGAGGATTTTCCTGAAGAAGTATGGGGTAATGTGGAGCCATCCTTTTGCAGCAGCAGCCTTTGATCCATGAGCAAGGAAGCATAAAGAAAAGAAAATAAACTGTTTCCATTTCTGGCAAAAAGAGGCAAGAAATCACATGTGATTTGTTTAGGCAGCAGATCTGTTGGCATCTGTCTGATGCTATTTTGGAAACCATTTGGCTGTTTTACCCACTACACTGTGCACACTGTAGCTATAGGAGTGACTCTGATGAGATCTAAGGAGTCTATCCAGCATGCCATCAATCACTGAAAGAGGAATAGCAGTGCTGAGGTGGCTTATGGGGTATGTATTTGCTTCTCATTAAGTAGTTTGAAAATTCAGTTCCTAAGGATCAGATGCTGTCCTTGCAACAGAGATATCTCTGTTGAATTCAAAAATGTAAATAGGAGGAAAACCGAAACTGGACATTGCAAAAAAGTTTTGCATTAAGCCTTGGCCTCAGCATAGGCAGCAGGATTGGTAGGATCAGTACTGAAAGGGTTTTATACCAAAGGGATTTCATGTTGCAGCAGGGATCTGGATCTGCTGCCAAGCCACAACTTTGCTTTATTGTAAACTTAGACTGAGGTTGAGATTTATCTTTTTAGCTTGAGTGAATTTAACTCAAGTGAATTCTAGATAAATGAAAACTCACTGCTGTTATGGAAACTTCTGGGAAGTGTGACATGTCTAACTGTTAATTGTTAATAAATATTTCAGTCTACTGTGATGGTAGGCAATACCTAGATAACCAAGATAGTATCTCTGGTGTCTTATTTGTGCAAAGATGGAGGAGACTTGCTCGTAAAACACCTTGTGTTGAGAGATGGAAAGAAGAGGTTGTAAATAATACGAAGACCACACTCCATATGTGAAACATTGAGAAATATCTTGAACTTCAGTAAAAGAAATTAAGCAAGTTTTTCTTACTCAACCATTGTGTTCTGTTTGTCTTCCAGACCCTTACCCGTGATGATTCCACCATCTGCAACCAGCCCTGTCAGTGATGCTGCACTCTTGCCAAGCGTGGCTTCTCAGGAAGTGTGGAGGTCACCAGTTCCAGGCTATTCTGGATTGGTCACACGGCACATAAGTCATCGGGCCAACAACTTCAAGAGACATCCAAAAAGAAGAAAACATATCCGCCCTTCACCACCACCGCCACCAAATACTCCATGTCCTATTGATTTGATTGACTTTGGGGATCTCCAGCCTCAGAGGACTTTCTTGGAACTCCTGTTCAATGGGTGCATTCTTTTTGGGCTTGAATTCAGTTATGCCATGGAAACAGCTTATGTTACCCCTGTGCTGCTTCAGATGGGGCTTCCAGACCAACTGTATGGAATGGTATGGTTCATCAGCCCTATATTAGGTAACTTTGCTTTACACTATTTCTTCCCTCTTATTTTTTCCACTACACGGCGGTTATGTTTTTTTGTTTGTTTTCTCTACCTCATCTGTTCGTAAGTATATTCCGTTGAGGTTAAGAAGCACTAGCCATAATTTTACACAACCAAATCGGAGAATAATTCTTGCTGCGTCTTGCCTGAAATAGGCCAAGTGTGCTCAAAAGATCTGTTTTTTTAATAGCTTCTCAACCTCATAAACCTTTTGCGAGGGTAAGCTTTGGTTGCTCTGTTCCTGTATTTAAAAAATAGCAAAACAGGATCAGTATATCCATTTATATCCCTATGAAAAAAGCATACAGAGACAGCTCCCAAGGGTGTGGGAGAAAAAGCAGAGTTGGGTTGCCTTCTCCTGTTTAACTTTCTGAAACAAATAGGCTGTTCCAATGAAGAAAGACCATCGACCGCTGCTGTTACAGGCATTGGATTACATGCCTTAGCACAGAGGCAGGGCTGGGACTGTATCCATTACTGCTTTTGTACTCATGATATGCTTCATAAGAAGAAATAGGCCCCTACTAACAGGCTGGCCCAGATTAATACACTCACCTTTCCTACTTACGAATTTGCTTGCTGTCTTCCAAGCTAATCCTGCAGGGGGATCTCCCATCTGACATGGGATAAATGAAATAGCTTATAAGGAACAGAGTGCTTGAGAATGTGTAACTGTTGTACTCTAACTCTTCACCTGGTGTCAAACTCCTTATTATTGATGCAGAGTGAACTGCCGTGTCGGTGAGCAGCAGCAAATTACGTTATTCGGTCCCTGTTCAGGGAAATGCCAGGCAAGATGCTGTGTGTGACCCTAGATGACTGGTGCTGACCGGACATACCACTATGCTATGGTGTCCTGCCTTTAACTGCCTTTTAAGGCCTCTCTGAAACAGGCTTGTAGAAAAATCCTGTTTATTGGTGATTCCTTTTTTCTAGGATTTTTGCTACAGCCTTTGCTGGGAGCCTGGAGTGACAGATGCACATCAAGATACGGGAGAAGAAGACCTTTCATTCTGGTCTTAGCAGTAGGTGTGTCTTTTAGAAACTATGGACATAACACTTGTAGACATTGTGCATCTCTCTTCTGTGACATCCACTGTGGCACTACCTGCTGAAGTGTGGGATATTGTGGGTCTGAAGAAGGTGGTGAGTGACACCAGGGTTATGCTTTGGCCGCTGGAGATCCATACATAAAAACTTCTCAGAGTCTGAAGGGATGGTGTTTCTGAGGGTCAAGAATGTGGGGTTTTTTTGACCAAAACAAACTCTAGACATTTGTTAAGCTCAAATAGTGGAAAAAGATTATGTGTATCCTATAAGCCATGCTCATTTCCCAGGCTGTGTTGATCTGAAAAAGAGCAATTAGTGCTTGCCACAAAGCTGTGCAGGTAGTATAATGCCTTTGGAGCGTGGAGCTCTGCAGACTTCTTTTGCATACAAGCAGTGACTGATTTTGATTTGGTTTTGTTCCCAGGAGCATTGCTTGGCCTCTCACTTATGCTGAATGGCAAAGATATAGGGAGTGCCTTGTCTGACACTGAGAATAACCACAAATGGGGGATCATTCTTACGGTCTGTGGTGTTGTCCTCATGGACTTCAGTGCAGATTCAGCAGACAATCCCAGTCATGCCTACATGATGGATGTATGCAGCCCAGTGGATCAAGACAGGGGCCTCAACATCCACGCTTTGTTAGCAGGTATGCTTCCTTGGTACTTCCTGGGTGATGTTAACCCTAAGTAAACAAACTCTGCTGTGAGAAAGCAGAGTCAAAATCACTGGACTGTTCCTGTATAAGCATAATGACCAAATATGGAGGAGATAGCACTAATTAACTTTGAAAAAAACCTACTTACTGCAAAAGGCTTTTGTAACTACAGCAAGTCAAACAAGACTGGTTTGTTCATCTGAAGGTCCCTCACATAATTTATAACTCCTATGAAAACAAAATTATCCTTTGAGGGAGGAGGTTTAGCTTCCTACAGGTGTGGAATATGTGTCTTAGTTGCTCTGTTGGAGGAGAAAGCGTATACTGGGTGCTGTGATCCCTCACTGCTGTCATCTTCAGTTGTTGTACTGCCCTGTTCTAGGAAACTATTTCACACTCTTGAATGTGTTCATAAGTAAGAAAGGATAGTGTTGTAAGGCTCTCACCATGCGAATGGAGTGAGGGAGGTACTTGGTGCTCTCACAGCTCCCACGTTCATCAGTAGTAATGCCGTGGCAGTTTTGTACGCTGTCTCAACACATTGCTGACTAATGAGCTTGCTACACTTCTGAAGTGATTCGATCTGTCTTGGATGCAGTTAGATCTGCGTTCCTCTAACTGAGTGAGGAAAATGGATTTTCACTTTCAGGAAAACAGTCTTAGCTGAATGATTGCAGAGCCTTGTCATAAGGCTGGTGGACACTTCTGTTTACGGACTGAAATAGCTGAAGGTAAGGTGTTTTGTTCTTGGCAAAGAAAGAAGTATTATTTTTAGTTATTTGTATCATCGCTTTTACAGCACTTTCTCCCTCTTTTTGTACCGTGTTGGTACTCCAGACTGTCCTCGTGGCACAGGTAACTGTGTTTATTACTACATTTGAAGAGAAAAGGGGTTGAATGGTAAAACAGAAATAACGCGTTGGATTCTGCTCATGAATCATTAGACAAATGATGCTGTGCTGCTACTGACTTGTGGGATTGCATAGGGAAGATAATCTTGGCTCTGTTTTTCCACCAGGTCTTGGAGGTGGCTTTGGTTATGTTGTTGGAGGAATACACTGGGATAAAACCAGTTTTGGAAAAGCTGTAGGAGGGCAACTTCGCGTCATCTATGTCTTCACCTCAGTTATACTGACTATTGCTACCGTGCTGACTCTAATTAGCATTCCAGAAAGACCCTTAAGGTCCTTTAGCAGGAAGAAAAAGGTGATGAAGAGTCCAAGTCTTCCTCTCCCTCCTTCTCCACCTTTCTTCTTTGAGGAGGGTGTAAATGAAAACTTTGCTTCTCATAACTCAGCTCACTTACATGCAAGTTTTACGAGTCCCGTTTCCCCCATCAGCCCACTCACGCCAAAATACGGGAGTTTTGTCAGCAGAGACAATTCTTTGACGGGAATTAATGAGTTTGCATCATCATTTGGGACTTCAAATATTGACAGTGTGCTTATAGACTGTTTTACAGGCAGGCACAATAGTTATGTACCACTTCCAGCTAGTTTGGCCAGGCAGCCTGTCAGTGTTAGCTTTCCTCAGGTGCCTGATGGCTGTTACCAAGGAGAAAATGGAGTTCTGGAGCAAGGGGAGAGCAGCATAACATCTGACGGCGACGCACTAAGAGTGGGCTCACTGGATGCAATAAAGCCACGGTCGTCAGGGATCTTGAAAAGACCTCAGACCTTGGCCATTCCAGATACCATAACAGGACACTGCCCAGAGAGTAACAGAAGAAGAAATGTAACCTTCAGCCAACAGGTAAGAGCAGGAAATCAATGATACAACCATGTAAACATGAGCATAATTAATCTCTTCATATAATTTTAAACATGTGGTTCACAAATTATTCATTAAAGACTGCTCATAACAGCTTGCTCATATAAGTCATTATGGAAACAGCACACCTGCTATGACTCTATCGGTAAAATAGTGGGTAGAATGTGAATTATGACTGGCAGTCTGTCAACTGCCTTTGTTAAGATGGCAGAAATGGGAATGTCCCACTCTTATCGGGTCATGTGTGAGAGTTAGGTTGGGGTTTCTGATCCCTGCTTTACCACCAAGGGAGCTACCACATGAGAGCAGAAAAGGACACATTTTTATTGAGCCTATATCTTCCCTTTCCACAGAAAGACCTGCAAGATAGGGCCAGGGATAGGACTCTCCCATGAGCTTCTCCTTATGGCAGTCATTACATCTGGTTCCATCAGGGAGATGAGGTTTCCCTTACTGAGGGATAAGACTCTGACCTCTCCTTCCCCTGTTGGTGATAACTTGGAATATCTGAGACCTTTGTATGGCGTATCTTTTTTTATGATCTGGGATGAGGTAAACTGTCCTCTGTTACTTCTTGGTTTGGTTATGGGATTTGGTTGGAGTTTTTTTTGGAGGAGTGCTGTTTTCTTGTTTGTTTTGTTTGTTGTTGCTGTTGCTGTTGTTTGACCCGATTTGTGAGATCAGACTTTTTTAGGGCCAGGATTTTACTTACTGTGCACGTAGAGATTGAGCATCAAGGTTAGCAAGCAATGAGAATGTGTTTCAATTAAAACCAGCTTCTTCTTCCTCAGTGTCTCTGTAACTTCAGGATGCAAATTCACCTGAATGTGGGTACAACTCCTATAAAATGCAGTAGAATTTATCCATTCCTTATACTAGAATCTGGATGTGGTCGCCAAGTATCCTAGTGAAGTAAAGAGTACTGTTTCAAGTATACTGAAAGCTGCAGGGTAGTGCTGCCATTGAACACTTGTTCCAAGGCTGAATTTACGGTTTAGCCTAATACACTTAATCTCTGAGTCAACATACTCCAGCAGCAGAGTTTATCTTTCAGATGATCAGATAGGTGTGCAATACTGCATACATTTGCTTAAAGGTTTTTCTTGCTGTGCTTGTTGACCTGGGAGTTCTTATGGTGCAGGTTGCTAATATCTTGCTGAATGGTGTTAAGTATGAGAGCGAGCTGAATGAATCAGACGAGACCTCTGAGCAACCACTCTCTGTGAAACTGCTTTGTTCGACCATCTGCCAGATGCCCAGGGCTCTTCGTAACCTCTGCATCAACCACTTCTTAGGTATTCAGAAAGTGCCGTCTTCTACTTCACAGGGAAGTAGCTCTGCACTACCTTGGGTGAATCTTTTTCAATATTTTACCTGTTGCTGCCATGGCTGCTAACTAGGGAGGATTTGATTTGTTCTATATACAGTTGCCAATAAGGTATCTTCTGATACTTAGTTTCTTAGAACAGTGAGAAAGGAGAAAGGAAAAAAAAATACCAAAACACCCCAACAAAGCAGTAAAGCCTTGTTTCTAGAAAGGGAATAACAATGGCCTAAATCAGTGCCTCTGTTAAGTAGAATGTTTACATCAAACAGAAAGCCAAGATTAGTTGCATTTCCCTGCTTACACCTGAGACTAGTGTTTGCTTTCCTCCCTTTGACAGCATGTTTTGGGGTCCCAGAACAGGCCACGAGGAGGTGTGAAACACAGCACTGCAGAAGTGCCTATAACCAGTAATGTTACCTTTACTCTTAACCAGTGTGTGACTGATGATTAGGAAGGGCTTGCAATCAATCCAGTGTATACAAAATTGGACAGAAGGTGCCAGGTAGTTAATACTCATTGGCTATGAAAGGAATTAAGAGATTGTTTGCATTAATGGCCTTGATGCCAATTTGTAAGTAGAGTTTTTGACTGTATCAGAGGCACTCTGGAGGCTGCAGCCATGACATGAGGCCCTCCTTCCAGTTCTGTGTGGGAGAATAACAGCAACCTGAAATTACTATGGGATAAACCACTCTGTTAAACGGAGCGTTGTGTCCTGTCAGCTGAAGTTGTGTCCTGTCCTGAAGGCAGCTCAGACTGTCATCATCTATTTTTCTGTCTTGCTAAACCAATATGTTGTGGCCTTTATTCAGCCTCTAGCATTCCACTTTGGAATTCAAATGGTAAATCTTGGTCTTTAAAATCCTGAATGTCTTTAACAAACATTGCAGCATAATGCACGGGGAACAGTGGTCTCAGATAAATGTGGCTGTTGTGTATTACTCACATTACACAACCTGTGTGCGGGTGTGTTTTGTAATATAGCTGATAACATTCATACAAGCGTACAAAGGGAAAGAGATACTCTGAAATCCTGATGGGTTACTTCTCACTTCTTTCAGGATGGCTTTCGTTTGAAGGGATGTTACTCTTCTATACTGACTTCATGGGAGAAGTAGTGTTTCAAGGGAATCCAAAAGCACCTCACAACTCAGATGAGTATCAGAAGTACAACGCTGGGGTCACCATGGGCTGCTGGGGAATGTGCATCTATGCATTCAGTGCTGCTTTCTATTCAGGTACTTGGTATAGCCATCTTAACTGCTGCTGTGAGAAAAGATACACACTTTCCTTAAAAGTGGTGTTTCTGCAACAAGTAGCTCAGTGTTTATGTTGCACATAGTCTACCAGCACAAGTCCTGAAGCAGAGTGTTCTTTTTCATGGTAATTGTATTATGTTATAGCTAACATAACTATATGATGTTCGTTAGCTTGGCCTGCACTGACAGCAGATGAGGTCAGCAATCCAATAAAAACACATCTTTCTTAGCATGTAGTTCCTTTCACAAGTGGCATTTTCAATGTACGTTGAATCCAGAAATACATGCAGCCGCAATAGGCACAGTTCTGGTGCAGCAGCACTCAGTGCCTGCGTTTCCCCAGCAGAGTGTTCAGGTGTCATGCAGCAACACAGCACTTTGTCATGTATGCCATACGTCTGCCTCCCCACCTCCACCAATTCCCACATACCCCTCTGGGACATGGGCACTGCTAGGCTTCAGCTCTGCCATGCCCTCCATGGAGAGGCATGCGAGGCTGCATCGGGGCAACAGGATTTGGAAGGGGCCCTTGGTGCTCACATGCAAGCCACCGATTACTCAGAGGCCTAATAGTTGCCACTGAGATGTGGCTGCCTAACTGCTGGACTGCGGGGCCTCAGGTCCACTGACTGGCTGGTATTGGGGAGGGATGCAGTTCAACCAGAATGCCATTCCGTTTTCTTGCAGCCGTGCTGGAGAAGCTGGAGGAGCGGTTCAGCACACGGACGCTGTACTTTGTGGCATATTTGGCCTTTGGGCTGGGCACAGGCCTGGCCACCCTCTCCAGAAACGTCTATGTGGTGCTGTCACTGTGCGCTACCTACGGCATTCTGTTCGCCACGCTCTGCACGTTGCCCTACTCCCTGCTCTGTGACTACTACCAGAGCCGTGAGGTGAGCCCTGGGTCGGGGAGGGGAGAGGAACTCCTGTGACACCCCCTTACACTGTGGCTGTGTCCCCCGCAGTTTATAGGCTCGCAGGCAGAGGGCATGCGGCGCGGGATGGGCGTTGACATCTCCTTGCTGAGCTGCCAGTACTTCCTGGCACAGATCCTGGTGGCTCTGGCCATGGGGCCACTGACAGCGGCTGTGGGCAGTGCCAGCAGTGCCATGTACTTCGCCAGCCTGGTGTCCTTCCTGGGCTGTCTCTTCTCCTCCCTCTGTGTCACCTACGAGCTGCTGCCCACCGAGGAGCTTCCGCCTGCCGAGGAGCAGCGTCCGCTCTTGCCCCATGCGCAGAATGAATAAATGGGAGAAGCTGCCACAGCCTCTGCTGCCTCATTGCATCACCCTCAGCCTTCCTATTGTGGCACGACAGGCTTGTGCACCTCTGGGATGGCAGCAGTGGGCATGGCAAATGACGAGAAAGGTCTGCACTGGCTTTGCTGACCTTTCCCCTGCCTGTGGGAAGGTGAGGGGTGAGTCAGCAACGCCTGCACTGCTGGTCCTTCCCCTGAGGTGGCAAAGGCCTGTCTGTGCCCCTGGGCCACAGCAGCAGCAGGAAGTGGTGGGGCCATTCCCTCCAGCTGCCTCGTGGTGCTGTCATTCCCAGGGGAACCAGTGGTTTTGTCCAGCATGAGGCAGGAGGCCCAGAAGTCTGGTACCTGGGCAGGGCAACCTCGGTCTCTTGAGTGGCAGAGAGCTGCTGGGCTGGGCTGCACACGCCGCTGCGAGTTCTGCCACTGTGGGAACAGTGATCTGCCAGTCTGGGGGGCAGAAGGTGCCATCTCATGGCCAGGCAGAGCCCGATCCTCCATCGCCAAGGGCAGTGGTGATTCCTGTGAGGCTTTTGGGAGCTGCGGGTCCAACCTACAGCCTCTGCCTATGATAGGCTGGGCTCTGGAGGGTGCTTTCTAAGACTTTGGAAAGGCTGAGAGCAACTGGTCCTGCTTAGGTGGTGTAAGTACTCTATGAAGTGCCATGGTTGGACTTCTATTTGTACAGAGCTCCCACCAAGTGCTACAAGAAACCACTGTGGGCTGAAAGTGGTGTGGCCTGGCTCCCAAACCGTGCTCGTTAGGTCCTGGCTGTGGTCCTTGGTAATGTTTGCCAATATGTGCAGATTTTCTTCCACATTAGACTTTTAATTAAGACTACAGGGGTTTGTGATGACTTAGCAGGAGGATGGACAGTTGTCCATAATCCAGCTTTGGGGAGAAGGGTCTTTCTTCATCAGCCTCTCTTGGCTAGAAGCTTACTTTTAGAGCTAAGTTGAGAATTTAAGAAAAATAATTTGTATGAAAGCCTTCATCACATCATCGTTGTTTATACAGTTTTACCTTGTGACATTTTAAAATCTGCATGGGGACCAGTGAATAAGTGCTTGTCAGCTAGAACTGCATCTTCCATATCTCAGTAAAACTAGTAAAAGGGCTTTGGGTTTCATTATCTGCAAGATTTTTTAATTATTCTGATTTTAGAAGGTGGTAAATGTGCGAGAACTTGTACAAGTTCTAGTTAAGGCCAGGAGTTAATTTTAAGTCATAAATAAAGTTAAAACTACTTCTAAAATCCCTATCAGTCTGCTTCCATATTTGGGTAGGCAGCCAATGTTTACCAAGGCTGAGGGACACTTTGGTGTTTACACGTCACGTGCATGGCATCCCTGTAGAGGTTATTTCTGCTTACGTGGTCTTTAGGTCTTGAATAAGGGTTATCATGGGAAGGTCACTCTTTTTAAATGAGATGTACTTAATTGTACGCCTAAGTTTATTTTGATGCTTGATCTACGATGCCAGGATGAAATAATTTGTGTAATCTTTAGCTGTTGTGGCTTACTATACTCCCATGCTGAAAGCATAATACACAACTTGTAAGAACCCCTCATTTTTATCATCTGTTCCTGAGTATTACTTTTTTAAAAATGTATTTTAGAAGCAAGTCTCATGTTACTCAGTATTGACTTAAATGGAGGAATACTACTGAGATTACAAAGTCAAGCACTCAGAGATAAAGGACTATCAGACTGATGAGTATATTCATCTTTCATTTCTTTGTTTGGGCTTATGTAGTGTCATATCTGCAGGAATATCTGTGATCTGTCATTTCCTTGATTATGGGGCAGCTGTCTCCAAAACCGTTCAGGACAAAGCTGGAACAAAATAGCATGAGAAATTGTTGGTACTTCTGATTTTGACAATCTAAAGACTTAACTTTGGAGAATTTTTCTTTCTTGTTGGTCTGCCTTGTAACCTTAATTTCTCTTCCTTATCTTCTCAAACTTTTAAACTCAAAAATTATTTTATTTCTTTGTTTGGTCCCACTAGCTAATGTGGTATCAGGTCTTAAAATGTTTTCTCCTCTTAAGTTTTGTAGCCAGCATTATTGCACTAAATGAATTGTGAGCACTTTCCTTTTCTAGGTAGCTTGGAGTTGCAGATCATTTTGTTGCAAGTGAAAATCTTCAAAAGGTTCATACAACTGATGAAATCAGTGTATCTGATGATAATGTATGTCTCCATTACCATCTGTAAATATTATGAGCTACATTTATATAGTTATAAAACTGTTGCTATACCTATATGCATTACCCGATAAAATATATATTACATTTTCTATTTTATGGGATATGGACTTTATTTTGCATATGTATTGACGTAGTGTTACATACATAGTACTTTAAAGTCAACATCTGTTATTAACTGTGTGTTAATTTGGAGCTTTGAGCAATACTAGTGGTGTCTGGAAAAAAAACAGGGCCTGTCACTATCATGCAGAGTTGCACCAAATCCATAGAAATAACTTTAAAAAGGTATTACTTGCTTATTCTTTTCGTCATACATTTTGTATTTTACAGAAATTACTGTATATGATCGCTGTTGAACTGTGAGCTTACAACGTGATGTCTACCTTTTGGAATCCAAATGCTTCATATTCTGTCTAAATCTGCAAATTGCTGATTAGAAAAAAGATGCATGAGTTTAGGCAGGAAAATGATTTTAGGCTGTGCTGTTTTTCAGCGATGCCTAAAGGTTAATTTTGAATAAGTCCATATCATTAAAGGCTGATTGATGGCAATTATTTGTGGATGCTCATAAGGTATTTATAACAGATGTACAGAAGCAGGGAAAATGGGGAGACTGACAGAGAAAACACCTTATCAGTTGTCTCATGTTTGTAATGAAGCTAGCTGTATATGTCTGCAGTTCACTCGACTTCTGCTGTGTCTCTCAAAAAAAGACAACCTAATAATTTCAGAACTTCTGCTGTGTCTTTGAATGGAAAAAATGAGTCTTTTCAAGAATCAAATAGAATAAAATTGTATGACTATATATATAAAGAAAAGCTATATTGTGGACTATTCAAAAGAGTTTTCTAGTCAATTTATTTTCTACAAATGAGTAGTTAGTCATCTTGTACTCTATAGGACATACACTTTATTTTATTAAAAAAGGAATTTGTGTAAAAGGTAGCTTTCTTAATATTTGTTTTCCCTCTCTCAGACTGGGACAGTCTTAGGGGAGAAACTTTTAGATGCCATTACCATAATAACACCCAATGGATTGCATTAAGTCCAATAAACATATTGAGAATTCTATGAGTACTAGGACCAAAATGCCAAGGGAGATGTCCAGCATCTGTTTAATTTATCTAAACAGACATTTTCCATACCTGTGGTTGGTAAGACATAATGATTCATTTAGCCTAGCTTTCCTGCAGGGAAGGTTTTTGTTGATGTTCACTAGAGAAATGGCTGCAGCAACTTTCCATTGGCTGTTCCTTTGTCCCAGGCTGCTGCTTCTGTAGCAAGGTCAGTGGAGGGGAAGGTGCCTACATTTAGGTTGGCAAATTTCAGGCTGCAACACCCAAGACAACAGCAAAAGCTGTAGGGCAGCAGCGCTGGGACAGGCTAGAGGTCCTTTAGTAGAATCCTTGTTTTTCTTGGTATTGCAGTCCATGCTGTCTCCTAACAGACCTGAAGGTTCTGGGAAGATGGTGTTCTATGCTGTTCAAGGAGTTCTTTATGTTAAAAACCTTGCCAACACGCTCTCTCCTATATCCCACGCAGAAATGATAAATGCATGGAATAATGGGAATTTTTGGTGATTGGAGCTTACTGCCTAATGCCCCCAACCCACAGTGGGAGCTGGGAGTTTTACTTTAGATCTAAAAGGCAACAGCATAGTCCAATACCCAAATAGTGTTAACAGAAAACAAAGGGCAGACTGCTGCATCATGTGTGGAGCACAGAGGTAGTCCAGGGAGCAGGAAGAAAACAAGCAATGAGTAACTTTAATCAGATGAATTCAAAAGCAAAATATGCACTGAGTAGCAGTCAGCAGACTGAGGAGCAATCTGCAATGGGCACGATGCATTATTAGCCACATATAAAAGCTGTATGGAAACTTGTTCGTTTGTTTGATTTTGCTTTTTCTAGGATCCGGGGATAGGTTTCTCTAACAAAGGATAACAGATCCTGTTGCAATAGCCAATGGAACAGTCAACAGAGGAAATCACAGCATCAGAGCAGAAAGGAAGATTTTTTTTTGAGTTGTGCAGGTACAGTACTAACCAAGCTTATGAACTACTTAAGCAATTAATTTAACAGTATTGCTGTCAAATGCTATGAACAATTACTATGCTAGAGATTCAAGCTTTTCAAGCTTCAGTTATAGCTCTCTTTAAGCCTAGCTTTTGCTATGTTTTACTTGATGATACTCTGTTCTGATTCTGCTTTATGCCCACTCCTTTCAGTTATTTTTTATTTACTGCAAATTTTTTTTTTTTTTGTCCACAGAACTCTTTGGGGAAGAGGGGAAAGTGAAAATAGAGCTGAATAAGTTTAATGCTTCTTCCTACCAAGAAAGGAAAATATTTGCTCCTTTTGCCCTAACTCTTGCTGTATTTAGTGAAGTGTCTACAGCACAAATCTAGTCTTGAACCTCGATCCCTATGTGCTACATTATTATGTATGGCCCCTTTAAGCTCCCTGTGGAGCATCATGGCTCCAAAGAAAAGTATCAGATAATTTTCTGAAAGGTAGGCTTAGTCCAAAGTGTAAATGGCATTCAGTGCTTATGGCTACCTGTTACTGGTTTTCTCTAGCAAACTCCAGGATGCCTCAGACACAGCCTTTTTCCAGCACTACACCTCTCACCATTTGTACAGTGCTAGAACTCTTCACTGTAATTTGTTCTCAGCCTTCATCTGCTGACAGCATCACAGCAGCTGAGAATTATGCTTTATAAGCCCAGTATACCATTTTTTTTTTAAGCTTGAGCTGTCCTGTGCTGGTGCATAGTACTGTGCATTTGTGCAGAAAAATCCACTGCTTCCACGGCAGGCTGGGCTTACAGTGGCCCTGAGGCTGTGCTTTGTTGCACAAACTATTCTTCTGACCTACAGGTAAAGTTCATGAATCCTGAAAAAGTTATGAAATTGGTCTATAAGAAACAGACCCACCACTTGCATAGACAATGAAGGGCAAGTTAGGTGAGGAGAAACACACCGTTTTCTTTATGTCCCCCCGATCAGCTGCATGTTGTTTCTCAGTACAGCAGATGCCTCAGCAGGGGACTTAAGGCAAGAGAAAAGCTGAAAGGAGTCACTGTGGAAAACATGACCTCAGCACTGCCAGACTCTCCTTTTAGAACTTCCTTCATTTACTGTTATTACCGTGTTGTGCAACATTAGTGTCTAATGCCAATAGTCACTCACCCTACTGCATTAGAGAGCAGCCCCATCACACTGTGGTATTTGAAAGGACATGAAAACAACTGTTCTACTGCCTTGTGTATGCAGTGCGATGCTTTATTTAATAACAAAATTATTTTTAATAGGGAAAAAAGCCAGGCCAACACGAAACTATCTGAAGAGAAACATTACAGATATACTTTGTGTTCAAAGCAGAAAGCTCCAGAAAGGAAAAGCTGTGTGGTACCTTTAGATTACAATAGTAAAAACACTGCAGATGCAAACCTTTACCTTTGCAGCAAGGAAAGGAAATCTAGAGTAAGCTAGAGAGGAACTTCCTAGAAACCCTGTACCAGAGTGCAGTCACCATTTTATAAAAAATGTGATGCTGAACATACCAAATATATACAAGAGGAGGGTATCAGAAAAGCAATACCACTTTTTCATAGCTTCCGTCACTTCCAAGAATAATCATCTAATCCATGAGCAAAAATAAAACCACCTTCTCTCAGTATTGTGATTTTGTTAAAAGCAAGCCAGCCCCTTTCTTAGTGTTTTGTCTATTCATCCTCTGTTGGGCTGGTTACACTACAAGCTTATTGAAATGCAATACTGGAAACTTGTCTTTGCCTGACATTTGTAGAATCACCTAAGAGTTGTGCTAAAAGAAACCCTAAAGAAGCAAAAGGTGCAACTAAGGTAGGAGAGAGACTTTGGCAGGGGTTTTGCCTCTTGGAAGAGGGTCAAATATGTGATGAAAAAGTAAAACTCATACCTCAACTTCAGGCATGCCCCATCTCTTTAAATGAGACTGAAATCTTTCCCTTTTGCTTGTAAACAGGTCCAGAACCTCTCTGGAGAAATTAAACAGAAATACAGCTGCACTTCCATTTGCATTTATCTGTACCAGGCCTCTCCTGAACCACTGGATTGTCCTGTTGTAGTAAATCAGAGCCAGGAGTCAAAACACCTGACAAGTGGAGCAGGCAAATGAAACTGGCAGTAGCCATGCTATTGTTGGAGAGTGAGAGATGCTAGAGCAAATGGCATGCCTTTAGAAAAAGCTGAATGGTTCTCTGTGTGTATTAGAGTAGCGAAACTCCTTTTATCTCTCTGCACCAAATTTTGCAACAATAAACTTTGATTCAGAGCGGAGTCTGGAGAAAGCAGCAGATGCACAGTGTAGAGTGGGCAAATGACACTTTAATGTGGTCAGATGCACTGACAGGGCAGGATGCTTCCTCAGGCCAGGGCGGGCCTCTCGGCCGGGGCGTCTGTCAGGGCCCGTCCACAGGGGCAGTGCCCACCTGCTGTGCTCGCTGTCGTCTCTGGCGCAGCCTCTCGGCGCCGGTCACTGTCATAGGGTGGAGCGGCAGGAACCCCGCCAGACCTGCCAATAAGAGGTGGTGAGACGGGGCCACCCCGGGCCCCCACCCCCCTCCTCCGCTGCCCGGCGCCCGCCCCAGGCCTACCCAGGAGCTTCTCGGCGGGCCGGGAAAGCTGCGCGCCGCAGCCCAGCCAGTAGCGCAGCCGCTCCAGGTTGAGCCCCGCCACCCTCTCGCCGTGGACGTTGGGCAGTGGGTCGAGGCAGCCGAGCTGCTCCAGGTACTTCCCGTCGCGGGCGCGCTTGCTGTGCGCTGCCACGATGCGGAAAAAAGGCCGGTTGGCGCAGCCTCCGAGGGCGAAACGGATCACGACGTTCCCGCCGCGGTAGCCTTTCAGGAGGCGGCTCCCTGTGAAGAAAGCGAGGTGGTCACGGGCTGCGCAGGGGCCGGTCACGGGCCGCGCAGGGGCCGGTCACGGGCTCGGGACTCACCGAGCTGCACCATGACTCCCGCCTACTCTTCGACGCGGAGCGATGATGCAACAGGGGCCGGAAGATTGACACACCCAGCTGACTTCTGCAGCACTTTATTAGGAAGGCTGGCGAGCCACAGGATTTCAGCTGCCTTAGACTTGGGAACAAGCCCCTGTTTTAAAAGCTTTCAGGAATACTCAAATGGAGTTCTCCTGAGATCCAACCTGTCCGTGGTAGCTTCCCATCCATCCTGGGAAACTGGGCAGGGACCCCACTAAATCCCCTCGGCACTGGGCATTTTTCCCTGGAGAGGTGCTCCAGCACCACTTGGCAGTGAGTGTTGGGTGGGGTTAATCTGTAGGTTAAATCCAGGATCACTGCCGGGCTCTTTGCAGCCCTGAATTCCCAATAATGGGAGATGAGCTTCTGGAATTACCCCTTCCAGCAGAGCAGCTGGTTTGTCCCAGTCCATGTGACCTGGAATTGATCCTGGTTTGTTTGACTCTGGAGTCACTGAAGTGCTGGATTGTGGAAAACAGACAAGACAATGGAATTGTGACCCCTCATGTCACCTGGTGATTTTTGGGCAGGGCTCAGGAATTTGCAGCTTTTTGGAGCTCAGTGCTCTCTGTCGTAAGAACACAAACCATGACTGTTGAGTTCATATCTGTGATTTCTCAAAAGCATATACTTTTTTGTCATGGACAACTTTTCCTGCTGTGGCAACTCGGCAGGCCAGGGGTATGAAAGTATCACACTCAGTGAAGTGTTTGAGTGACTTGTTCCTAACAAGTATTCCAGAACATAGTTACAAATAATCTGTGGGTTTTCTATCTGAAAAGAGGTTGTTGCCAGGTGGGGATCAGCCTCTTCTCCCAGGTAACAAGCAATAGGAGAAGTCATAGCCTTAAGCTGGACCAGAGCAGGTTCAGACTGTACATCAGGAAGAATTTCTTCATGGAAAGGGTGGTGAGGCATTGGAAGGGGCTGCCCCGGACAGGGGTAGAGTCACCATCCCTGGAGGTGTTCAAGAATGACTGGATGTGGCACTCAGTGCTCTGGCCTAGTTGACAAGGTGGTGACTGGTTTTTCCCTAGTCTGGGGATGCTGAACTCGTCAGGAGCGGTGTCAGTCCTGCCATGCTGAGCAGCCCTGGGGCCACCAGTGGCTGTGTTCCACAGCAGGGGTGGCCCCAAAGCTTGGCACCCTCGACTCTGAGGAGAGGCTCAGCAGTTTGCAGAAGACTGATAGTTTGATTAGCGCCCTATTATTGCATGTAAAACCAGCATTTTCAAATGATTTCTGGTGAAAGATTTATCTTTGTTCAGGCTGTCAATTAAAAAAAATGGAAATCACCCTCCACAGGAAAAGTTATTTTGTATACGGAAAGTTTTACAAATGCTCTTTATTTATTTTATTTGCGCGTCCCTCTTGTCTACTTAATGTATCCTTCTTTACCTCAGCACTCTTTCAACAGTGCAGTTTTCTTTGTCAGTGCAAAGATGAAGTGCCAGAACCATAGTGGAGTTCCAAGGACAGGTGCAACTGCACTGTGAAGGGCATGTTTCATTACTGATGGATAAGCTTGCCTGACCTGTATTTTTTCCCTTCAGTAATGGGTGACTTCTTACCAGGGATGTTATTTTTGAGATGATTTGGGTCAGTTTTGGGGTGATTTGGGTCAGTTCTGGGTCAGCTTCTGGGATGATTTGGGTCAGTTTTTGGGGTCAGTTTTGGGTCAGTTTTTGGGATGATTTGGGTCAGTTTTTGGGGTCAGTTTTGGGTCAGTTTTGGGTGATTTGGGTCAGTTTGGGGTCAGCTTTTGGGATGATTTGGGTCAGTTTTTGGGGTCAGTTTTGGGTCAGTTTTTGGGATGATTTGGGTCGGTTTTGGGACAATTTTTGGGGACCACTGGGGAGCACTGGGTGTTACTGGGGAGCACTGGGAGAGAAAATGAAAAATAAAGAGAATAAAAAATAAACGAAATAAAAAAGGAAATATAAAATACAAAAGAAAATAAAAAAAATAAAAACAAAACAGGTTCGAAAGGAAATAAAATGAAAATGAAATAAAAGAGAAAAAAAAAAGAAACCCCTTCTTGGGCACCCCGTTTCCTCTCCTCCACCCCCCCTCCCTCCGAACCGTAAATGGCGGGGTCATCACCCCTAAAATGTGAGAAAGGGACCCCAAAATGTGGGCGGGGGAACCCCAGGGAGCCGAAAAAGTGGAGGGGGAGCCGCAGTAAGAAAGCGAAGCCGGGCGGTCGGGCGGCGGAGTGGGGGAAGCCAAGGTAGCGGCGCCGGCGCATGCGCAGTCTTTGGCAAGACGCCGGCGATCACGTGGTAACTAAGGGCGGCCAGGAGCGGGACCGGTGACGCATGCGCAATGGCTCTCGTGCCGGTGCCGCGCTCCCTGCTCAAGGTAAGGGCCGGTTCCGGCGGCACGGCGGGACTTGCGGTCTCCCGTCTCTCCCGGGGTGTGTGTGGGGGGGGAACAACATGAAGATTTTTGGGGTGAAAGCGCAGAAATTAGCGAGGGACGCTAATTTGGGTAAACTCGGTCACCGGAAGTAGAGAGCGACCGGACTGTTTTCGACGGCGCACCACCAAAGATGGCGCCCTCCCGGACCGGAAGCGCTGCGAGGGCACCCCGAAAGAAAGATGGCGGCACCGGTACCGGAAGTTCTCCAAGGCCGTACACAAAGATGGCGGGCCCGGCCCGGAAGTTTGCCAAGCCCACAGTAAAGATGGCGTCGCCAGGACCGGAACTTAGCCGAGACCACACTCAAGATGGCGGCCCCTACCCGGAAGTCCTCCAAGGCCACACTCAAGATGGCGCCACCAGGACCGCAGCTTAGCCGAGACCACACTCAAGATGGCAGCGAGAGGCCCCCTTGCCTCAGAGAGGCGTCTATCCTGTTGCCTGACCTCCGCCGCGACCCGGACCCCCGCCCCGCGCCCGCAGCACCGTCTCGCCGCGCCGCTTCCCGCTGTGCGGACAGGGCGGGGCGCTCGGCGGCGCCGGGCGCGGGCGGCAGGTTCGTGGGCGGCGGCAGGCACCGGCGCTGGCAGCCCCCTCTTGGCGCCGCGACGCGCGGCGCAGCCGCGAGGACCCCCAGGCGCCAACGCCGCGCCGCCCGCTCGCCCTGCTCCGCTCCCGCTCCCGCTCGGTCCTGCCGTGCTCTGGAGATGCTGTCGGGCCTGCGCCGCCGCTCTTTCCCCCCGGAAGCGACCCACGGCGGCAGATGCGACGGAGATCGTGCCCGGGGTAAGCGGCGGGGGCGCGGCGGGAGGGGGGGCGGCCGCTCTTCTGCCTCTTCCGCGCCCATCGGCACTGCAGGGAGGGGAAGCGACAGGCAAGTTTCTCGCCTCTGCGGATAAACTTGCACCTGCGTGCCGCCGCAGGGCCGGGTTCGGATGTGCCCTGGCATTGCACACCTCCCCCACCCCCCCCGCGGGGAGGGTCTGCGCTGCCTCGGGGACCCTGTCTGTGCTGCCGGGAGAGAGAAATCCTTTGGGAAGCTAGGGTGGAAACAGTAACTCGTTGAATTGCTCAGCTTTTCCCTAGGGAAGGGCAGGTTTTAGGGAAGAAAGGCCCGTACTCGCGAAAGGCGCCGCGCGTCTCGCCAAGGGGGGGGGTGCGCTGGGCTGCAGTGCCGCTCCCGGCCGTGTCCGCCAGGCGGCGACTGTGAGGCAGGGCCAGGCGCTCGGGGCGGGCTGGGAAGCGGCGCCTGCGCAGAGCGAGGCGGTGCCCGGGCCGGGCCTGAAGCGCTCGGGGCCGCCGGGCAGGGCAGTGCTCGGCTGGCGGGTGCCCCGCAGAGAGAAGAGCCCGGCCCTGGGAAGGCAGGAGCCTGGGCTCGAGCTGCTCCGGACCGCTGTGGGGATGGGTTTGAAGTTTTGGGATCGCTTGTTTCTGTCCCTGCCTTCCCACTGAAAACAATAACTTGAGAAGTCCTCGTCTGGACTGGTCCAGAGAAATGGTGGAGTCTCCATCTCTGGAGATGCTTAAAACACTTTTGCTCAGGCAAAGTCGTGAGCAACCTATTCTGCCTAATGCCGCTTTTTGAGCAGCAGAGATTGGACTAGATGATCTCCAGAGGTATTGTCCAACCCCCACCATTCTGTCCTTCTGTAAAGGAGCTTTGCACTGCCCTTTTGAACTGTAATCTGTTGATGACCTGTGTTGAGGTCACACTGCAGCTTGTTACACTGCAGCTTGTCACACTGAATGGCAGCCTGAATAATTTAATATTGAACTGTGATTAATCACAAGATGAAAGCTAAGATAGGCTGGTAAGAGGCAGTGTTCTTTGCTACTACACAGGAAGAAGGGAAAGAATCTCAAAAACAAATAAATGAGCAAAAAAACCCTTTATATTTGCTTGTGCAAGAAGAAGATTGTTCTTCCACTCGACCAGGTTTTGAGAGGACAAATTAATTGTTTCTCTGACAACACTATACATTGGAGGCTGCTAATAACCCCATAGTCTGTGCTAAAGGTTTTAGCTGATTGTGTTTGTCATCAGCTTTTACTAAAGAAAAAGCAAGCCTTCTTGGCTGTGTGGATATTCCAGGAACTGAATGATTCCATTCATGTAGATAATGATAACAGAGCCAAAACAAAAATATTGTAAGTGTCCTATGTGGAACAATATACAGAATTTCAAAAGGGATTGTAGTGGTCCCATATACAGAACTAACATACTTCCTGTTCCTTATTTGCTGATCAGGTCATATTTATCTGCCTGTCAGGACTGTTGGAGCGCTGGATGGAGAGCAGGTCATATGAAGAGGATTACGGAGTAAAAGGCAGCTTGTACTTAAGTGCAGGGAAAGTATAAATATTTATATATATTGGCACAGTGCCTAGCCTTAATGCTTAAAATCCTTTGGAGAGCTGTCTGCATATTTACTGTATTAATGATCAAATGCAAGGCTGTATTGGGAAAGGTCTTCCATTTGGAAGTCAGTAGTTGAGACTGTCTTGCCTATGAAAAAGAGGGAGAATTTTCATTGGAGGATGTAGGATTCTGGCTGGTAATAGTCTTAATTCAAGGTATTTTTAGAGAATTGATTTAACACAAGCAGAACAAATGGCCAGAAGTGTAATGAGAGACAAGTTGAAATTAGAAAGTAGATGTGCATTTTGAATGTATTGTCATAGCAACTGATTAAATTCTCCCTCTCTTGCTGTTCTGGGGACCTTTTAAATGTGCTTTGGCTAAATAAAAAGTATTAGAGTATTTCAGAGCCAAAAGGTCAGTTCTTGTTGTCTCTTTTGCACTTTAATTCTAGTACACTTATACTTGCTAACCACTTATAACCCTAGATGCAGAATGAGAACTTGGGTTATTAACAATAAACAAGTCAACAGCAGAAAGACTTGACCTTTCTTTTGAATTGCCCTAGAGTGTTAAAAAATACCAAACAAACCTCCTTCCCCAAAGAAACACCCCGCAAAATACCCCAACAACTCACCAAACAGAAAATCACCAACAACCAAAAAGCAGAAGTAACAAACGTGAACAGCAAGTGGAGGAAGAGTTTGAAAGTGGGATGGACAGAAGCACAAGTGTTACTGCCCACTCTTAGGCCACTGTGCTGATTCAATGGGTGTTGTTAGGTTTAGATTAGTAGTTTGTTGTTGTTGGGTTTTTCGGTGGTGTTGATTTTTTTGTTGTCGTTGTGGGGGATTGTTCGTTTGTTTGTTTGTTTTTATTTTGGGTTTTTTTCTGTATTAAAAATCTGGCTCAGTTACTCTCTAGTTCTGGTGTGTTTTCTTTTCCAGGTGGTTGGTGTTCCTGCAGTGTTTGGCACAGGACCGGGTGAGTTTTTTACCCAGCTTTCTAAAGCTGTAGATGAATAGGAGAGGTAAGGGGATGTATCTGGTCCACGACCCAGTGACCACTCCCTGAAGGTCCTGACTCATGAGTCTGCTCCTTTGATTTGAAGGAGTGTACAGTTGCCATAGCCAAGGTAGCCTAGAGTGTCCAGTATCAGCATAAAAAACAGCAGTAAAAAGGAACTATTCAGAGATGAATTTTTGTGCTGTTCCGTGAAAAAGTAAAAGCTATCTGTGCCAGCAAGTCTGTGAAGTAATTTTTTTCTTGTAATTCCATACCAAGTTTTGAATTGTTGCTGTTTTAATGAAGTCTGTTCATTGATTTTGCATCCATTGGTTTCTGAATCCAAATCTGGGGAAAAAAGTACTGTTAGTCTTTCTGAAATGTCTCTCAAACATGAAAGCCTAGAGAAAACTTTTTTTTTGAGTAAAAAGAAGCCTCCAGGATGATCCTTATGCAATACAAATCCTGTGTTTTTCAGACTGAATGCACTCCCTTTATTCACCTTTTCAGAGAGTATCGTCCAGAATACGAGCGCCTGAGAAAAACACCGGTAAGTGTTTTTAGCTGTTTTACACCTGAACAGTGTGTCTTGGGTCACTTTTATGCACACAGTTGCCTTTATGTTGAGAGGGTCTAACATTTCATTTACTAGTCGTACTCACTGTGGGAAAACTCCTGTCCTGAAGGAGTCCACCATTTGCCTTTTTTTTCCTAGATGTGGTGGAGCATATCTTTACAAAAATAAAGATTTTGTAAAACAGATGTTGCTCACTGGTTCAGTGCTGATATTTGAGCTAATTGTGTGAAAATGATTGGGAAATAAGATTGTGTCTTCCATTCAGATTGATAGAGAGTTCTTAAAAATAAATTTCCAAAGGGATTTGTTGAGACTATCCCTGTATCTTCCTGCACCGGTGAAGAGTACTAGTTTGACTTAGTAAGAAAGACTGAACTGCAGTGCCAAAATCAGTAGCTCTGCTCACCTTGAGTTCTGGCTGTCCAAAGGACAGTTCTCTGCAGGCACAGCTACACAGAGTTTGGCTTCTCGGCGCTGCTGAAAACGTCCTAGAATCCCACCTGACTGGAGGTTGCTTTCCACGCTTAGTCAGAAGTTCTGTGTAACCTTAGTTGAAATGTAAGACCTGCACAATGACTTCTGCTCTCTGACTGGGGGACAGGCTGCTGGGTTTGGGCGAGGTTTCTCTTCTCCTGATGTTTTAAATGTTCTCAGAATCCATATGTAAATCTTTTATCTACGGGAGAAAGCTCAAAATAAACAAAAGAGAGAGCAGTTGGAACACTTGTGGAAGGACATGGGCAGCGTGTGTGTGCAGGGCAGCACACTGGCAGGTACCTCCCCGGGAGGATAAAGTTTACTGCAGAAGTTTTCTGAAGAGTTTGCCTGGTGAAGTAGTACAGTGCTTCTTTGTCCTCACAGCAGAAGTGTGAAAGCAGCTCCATGTTAGAGGAGCGGGGCTTTAGTTCCCATGGGATTGGTCACACTTAGCTCTTCCTGTGTCAGTCACAGGTTTGGAAGAATCCCTGCTGTGTAGCTAAAGCAGTGGACCTACTAGAAATAATGAAATACTTTAGAAAAGGCAAAACGGTCAGATCAGAATATGAGAAAGCTCTGCTGTTGGCTGCACTGTTCCTTAGATGAGGCGAGTAGGTGCTGACGGAGTCTGTCCTGTGTCTGGGATCCACAAGCAGCTTTCTGTCCCCTTAGAGCAGGTGTTCATTGCTGTGTTTCTGTGCAGACAGAAGTTGTCAGTGCACACGCTCCCTTACCTGATTGATGCACAGATGTGTCCATCATCTTTTTGGCCTTACAGTTTCTGCCCCTGGCTCTCTTCCCTTTTCCTGTGACTGTGGTCTTGGAGCAATCTTCTAAGTTGTTACAGTGTGATTTTTCTCTTATATAGCTCACAGACTTAATCTTCATTCTTTCCCTGTTCCGCTGATGGGTAGGATCACTTATTTCCTTTGCCCTGTAATGGAGTTGAAGATGGAATAGACTTTCTATGTTGCTTTGGCTATCCTGATTCTAACTTTTTTTCAGAACCACAAGTAGAACAAGTACTGAAATAGCGCTGAACTTCAGCAGCAGCGGGGACTGCGCAGGAGAAGGAGGGTGGGCAGCGGGCCTGGGGCGGGCAGGGGGATGGGGGTGGGGGCGGGCACTTAAAAGATTTTGGCCAGGGAGCTGATCTCAGCCAGCACCCAGTCGGGGCAGTCTGAGTCCCATAGAAGCAGAACTGCTGTGTGGGGAGAGGCGGTCAGAGGCGCGCTGCCGCTCTGCGTCCGCACCGCTCCCCGCCGCCGACTCCCGGCCCACCACGTCGCCGCTGCTCCCCGGTCCCCTGTGCCGCACAGTCCGCCTTCGCGGCCCGGAACCGCCCCGTGTGCCGGTGGGGGGCTCCCCGAGGGGCTCTGCAGGGGCCTTGGGGCCGGGACCCCGGGGGTGCAGCCCGACCAAGGGGCGGGGCAGGGGACGGGGTCCCGGGGGCGGGACCCGGGACGGCCACGGACCCGCGGGAAGGGCCCCTCCGACACGGCCCTAGTCCCTCCTCCCGACCACCCGAGCACCTCCCGCCACCCGCCGCCCCGGGGGCTCCAAGCCCCGCCAATCCGGGCCCGAGGCAGCGTCTGGCCCGCCAATCCCGGCCCGCCTTTCTCGGCGCCGTCCAATCACAGCCCGCCTTTTCAATCCGGCAGCGGTCCCGCAAGCTCTGCCCGCTCAGCCGCGGCGCGGCCCCTCCGCGCGGCCCCGTCCCCCCGTTCCCCTCAGGCGGTGCTGGGACCGCGGAAGGGCGGTGGGAGCTCCGCGGCCACGTCCCGTCCGGGAGCTCTCCCAGGAGAAGGGGAGGGAGGCGGGGAGCGGGCGGGAGGGGCTCCGGGAGCGGGGCCTGCGGGGCCAGCGGGGTTCTCGGGAACGGGCGGACGGGGATTGGCGGGGCTGGCACGGGGGGGGCGGGGCTGTGCGGGCCGCGGGCTATAAATAGGGGGGGGGGGGGGGCAGTTCGGTGGCGGAGGTGGAAGCGGCGCTGGAGCGGCGGGAGCCGGGGCGAGATTGGCGGTGAGCTGGGGCGGGACTCCCGCGGCTGCCGCTCCGGGCACGCAGTTTATCTTGGGCACAGGGGCCGCTCTCTCCGGGAGGTTCTGGCTCCCGACGTGCAGGTCCGATCCCGGCCCGCCACTCCCAGCCCGCTTTTCTCCGCTCCGTCCAATCGTAGGCCGCCCTTTCAATGGGGCCGCGGTCCCGTAAGCTGTGCCCGCCCAGCCGCGTGGCGGCGCCGCCCCCCTTCCCCACGTTCCCCTCAGGCGCTGTAGGTGCCGGCGCCTTTGCTTCCGGAGCCGCGCCTGCGCTGCCGCAGCCCCCGACGGGCCCTGTTGGGACCAGGGAGGGCGGGTGGCACAGCTCCGCGCTCACGTCCCGTCTGGGAGTTCTTCCGGGAGGCGGGGAGGGGGCGGGAGCGGCCCTTTCAATGGGGCCGCGGTCGAGCAATCTCTGCTCGCTCAGCCGCGGCGCGGAGCCGCCCCCCTCTCCACCTCGCCCCCCGCGTTCCCCTCAGGCGCCGGTCTCGGCGCCTTTGCTTCGGGGTCCGGCGGAGCCGCGCCTGCGCTGCCGCGGTGCCCGCAGGCGCTGTTGAAAGGGCGGGTGCGAGGCCCGCGGTCCTGTCCCGTCCCGGAGTTCTCCCGGGAGAAGGGGAGGGAGGCGGGGAGCGGGCGGAAGCGGAGCAGCCCCTGGGAGCGGGGCGTGAGGGGACAGCGGGATTCTTGGGGACGAGCAGGGCGGGAGCGGGCAGGCGGGGATTGGCCGGGCCGGACGCTGCCGGACGCTGGGATTGGCTGGGCTGGCACGAGGGGGCGGGGCTGTGCGGGCCGCGGGCTATAAATGGCGTGGAGCTGGGATAAAAATAGTCAGGCCTGGCCTGGAATGTGGGCTTGAGAGCTGGGGTGGAAAACTCAGACCTTTGACAAAAGAAAGCTGCTAGGATTGGAACGTGCAGCAGCTTTACCGGGAGCTGACAGCAGAGCTGGCAGAGAAATAAAGGTTGTGGGTCTAGGTATGGGATAGGGAGAGTGGTGCTCTGGAAGGGACTGTGGAGCAGGGATAGGGCCTGTAGCACTGCGGCAGAAATGACTGTAGGATTGAGACAGGGACTGGCACCGTCGCTGAAACATCTGTGTGTCTGTGGAATGGGGATTGATGGGCGGGAATGTGGACTGGGGGGGAAGAGCTGAAATCAGTCTAGGACAGGGATCTGGCCTTTGGAGTTGGGATGGGGTTTGTGGGGCTGGAGGAGCACCTGGGGGACTGGGATTGGGAGTGTGAGGTTGGAGCTGGAAAGTCACAGAGCTGGAGCCAAGATGAAGATCCTGCAGCGAGAACCTGAAGCAGCTTCCCGTGGCGGCGATGGCAAGATGCAGAGCTACTGCCGAGAGAGCAGAGCTGGCAGTGCAATAAAGCTTGTGGGTCTCGAGCTG
>NW_020885051.1:0-4064 GCF_003945725.1 Corapipo altera
GCGTATGGGCGTTCGAGGTGCTATGGCACAGTCCGGGCGGTGGCACAGACTTGCTGGGAGTCTGTCGGGGGGCAAAGGACTTATCGTTTCTGCTCGGAGGGTGCTCCCGAGGGTCCCGGGCTGTACGGCCCGGCGGGCGGGCGGGCAGCAGGACAGGCCACACCCCCGTGAGACAAAGCCCCTCCCCTTATCGCACAAGCCCCGCCCCTTGTGCACAAGCCCCGCCCCCGACGCTCACGAGCCCGTTCCGTGAGGTGCCCAAGCCCCGCCCCCAGCGAGCAACCCCCCGCCCCTCGTGCCCAAGCCCCGCCCCCAGCGCGCACGAGCCCGTCCGAGGGATGCTCGAGCCCCGCCCCCGGGGTTCCCAAGCCCCGCCCCCGGCGGCTCGCGCGGCGCGGCTCGGTAACGTCAGCGCCTCGCGCGCGTCGCGCTCGTGTCGTCAGCGGCCCTGAGGGCGGCGGGAGGGGCCGGGCGGGACCGGGACCGGACCGGGACGAGGGCCGGTACAAGGGCCAGGAACGGACCGCGCCGGGGCGGCCCCGCGGGCACCGGCAGCGATGGCGCCGCGGCTGCAGCTGGAGAAGGCGGCGTGGCGCTGGACCGAGACGGTGCCGCCCGAGGCGGTGGCGCAGGAGCACATCGAGGCGGCCTATCGCGTCCGGCTGGAGCCCTGCCAGCGCGGAGCCTGCCGGTACCGCCGCACGGCCCCCTCCGCACCGCCCTCGGGGGGCTGGGGCATCCCGCGGGCACCCAGCACCCGCCTCCGACCGACCCCGGGGTTTGGGGGCTCCCCAGGGCTGCGGGACCCTCCTCTGCCCATCTGCAGCGCTTGGGGCTCCCTCAGGCACCGAAAATCCCCTCTGCTCATCCTCGGCGTTTGGGGGCTCCCCCTGGCACCGAACCTCCACACCGCCCGCCCCTGGGGTTTTGGGGCTCTCCAGGACTGTGGGACTCCCTCCTGTGCCCGTCATCAGGGTTTGGGGCTCCCCTGGGCACCTAACACCCCCTTCTGCCCACCCCTGGGGTTTGGGGGCTCCCCCGGGCACTAAACCCCCCCTCTGCCTATCTTGGGGTTTTGGGGCTCTCCTACTCCCCCGGGCTGGGGAGCCCCTTGCTCCCTCCCCCCCTTAGGGGTCCCTCGGGGTTGGCCGTTCGGGGCCCCGCGGGGATTGGGGGGGGCCCCCCCCCGTGTTTACTTGGGGGGGGACACACCCTGTTCCCAGGGCTTGGGGGGCCCTCAGCCCTCCCTGTGCAGCTCCACGGATTTAGGGGATCCCTTGGATTGGGGGGAACCCCCTGTCCCTGCCTGGATATGGGACCCTCACCCTTGAGTTGTGGGGAACCCTTTTGTTCCCTAGCTCCCCAGATACAGGGAATCGTCCTGGGGTTGTGAGGGACCCCTCTAATTGTTTGGCTGGTCAGATGTGGGGGACCCCTGTCCCTGGCTCCTCAAATTCAGGGCACCACCCTGGCACTGGGGGGGACCCCTCGTTGCTTGGCCCTTCAGATAGAGGGGAACCCCCCTGATGGGGTCTTGGGTACCCCTCTCCTTGCTTGTTCCCCTCCAGGTATTGGGGAACACTGGGGTTGTAGGGAACCCCTATCCCTGCCTGGCTCCTCAGATATAGGGGACACCCCCAGAGACCCCTCCTTCTCCCTCCTCAGGTATAGGGGAACCCTGGGCATGTGGGGAACTCTGTAGGGTTGCCTGGCTGCTCATATATAGGGGACCCCCATGGGTTGTAGGGAACCCCTGTCCTTGCCCAGCTCCTGAGGTGTAGAGGACCACCCTCCAACTTGGGGTTATGGGGGACCCCTCTCCCTGCCTGGCCCCCCAGAAATAGGGACACGCCCCTGGGTTGTGGGGCCCCCTCTCCTTGCTTGTCCCTCCCCATGCACAGGGGACCCCCATGAGTTGTAGGGAACCCCTCTCCTTGGTCCTCAAATATCGGGGATCCCTCTCCCTGCCTGACTCTCCAGATAGAGGGGACCTTCCTCCTGGGCTGGGGGGGGATCCCCTGTGGTTGCTGGCTCCCTAGATGTAGGGGCACCCCCAAGGAGTTGTTGGGGACCCCTCTTCCACCCTGGCTCCTCAAATATTGGGGACCTCTCTCCCTGCCTGGCTTCTCAGATCTTGGGGATCCCTCTTGTTGCCTGACTTCCCAGATATAGGGGACCCACCCCCACATCCCATACTCTTCCTGGGTTCCCCCTTCCCCACCCTCTGACCTTCTCCATCCCCTTTTTTTGTCCCTAACCACCATTTTCGGGGGGTGGGGTGGGTGTGACCCATATCCCACCACATTCCCTCTGTTCATCCTTATGGGGTCCCCCCTTGCCCTGTCGCCTCCCCCTGCCCCCAGGGGACACGGGGGTGACACTTGGGGTCCATTCTCCCAGGAGGAACTGCCGGGGGAACCCCAACTGCCTGGTGGGCATCGGGGAGCACGTGTGGCTGGGCGAGATCGACGAGAACAGCTTCCACAACATCGACGACCCCAACTGCGAGCGCCGCAAGAAGGTACCCCCCAGACCCCCCAAAAACTCCCCCCCCGCCTTCCCCAGTGCCAGAGGACGAGGGGAGGTGACCCCTGACCCTTTGTGTCCCCTCCCAGAATGCCTTTGTGGGCCTGACCAACCTTGGGGCCACGTGCTACGTGAACACCTTCCTGCAGATGTGGTTTCTGAACCTGGAGCTGCGCCAGGCGCTGTACCTGTGTCCCAGCGCCTGCAGCGACGGCGTCCCCAAGGACACAGGTGGGTGGCACGTCCTCCTGGGAGAGGGGCAGTCCCTCCTTTCCTCTCAAAACTGGATGTTGGCTCTGGGATAAATTCATCAGGAGGATCTGTGGGTGAAGCATCAGATGATCGTCCTGTCGCCACGGCGTTGGTTTGGAGCCGTCACCTGGGTTTTGGGAGCACAGTGACCTTGATCCAAGGGATTTCATGGATCAGGGGGGTCTGAGCTCGTTGAAAAGGCTGATTTGGGTTTGTTCCCAAAGCCCAGTGGTGGTGCTGGGGGTGGAACACATGGATTGGGGCTGATCTGGGCTCTCACAGAGCTGCACTTATCCCATGGAAGGGCAGAAATTGAGATTCCAGGTAGGATTAAGGCTCCCAACTGCTCCCAGTCCGTGTGGGTGCTGTCCCTGTGGGTGCTCCAGATCAGTGCAGCCATCTCAGCTCTGTTCCTGTTTTATGGTGATTTTACATGATGTTTCACCATTTTGGGTAAATCAGAAGCATATGCTGCTTAAACCCTTTACTTCCAGCTTGTGCTGGGCACTGTGGGATAGAATCATGGAATCACTGAGGTTGGAAAAGCCCTCTGAGATCATCAAGCCCAACCATTCCCCCAGCACTGCCCTGTTCATCCCTAAACCATATCCCCAGATGCCACATCCACATGTTTTTGGAACACCTCCAGGGATGGGGACTCCACCACCTGCATGGGCAGCCCCTTCCAGTACTTGACCACCCTTTCCATGAAGGAATTTTCCCTAATACCCAACCTCCTAAACCTCCCCTGGCACCGCTTGAGGCTGTTTCCTCTCCTCCTATCCCTTGTTCCTGGGAGCAGAGCCTGACCTCCCCCGGCTTCCCCCTCCTGTCAGGGAGTTGCAGAGAGCAAATATTTACAGTTGGACTCCATGATCCCAAGGGTGTTTTCCAACCTAAACCATTCTCTGTTTTGTCTGTGCTGGGGTTTGCCCTCATCACCAACACGAACCCTTTCAGTTCTCTCGACAACTAAAACCAGCTTCTAACCCCACCATTTCTAGTCATAAACTCACCCTGACAAAGCCAGACCGGGCAAAATACCTGGATCAGTCCCTTCCTGCCCTGAATTCCTGGCTGTGCCTTGTGTTTCCCCCAGACTACGAGCCCCAGAGCATCTGTGAGCACCTGCAGTACCTGTTTGCGCTGCTGCAGAACAGCAAACGGCGCTACATCGACCCCTCGGGCTTCGTCAAGGCCCTGGGGCTGGACACGGCCCAGCAGCAGGTGCGTGGGGGCCTGGGCATTCCAGGGACCTGGAATTGCCCTTGGATGTTGGTTTGGCC